>NW_006408794.1:1784535-1790725 GCF_000296735.1 Chrysochloris asiatica
AGACATTAAAGCTCTTTCTTAATGGTGAATCTTTTCTGTCTTAACATTTGTCACTGGAACCATCACCTGGCTGAGACAGGAGGGTAGCAGAGTGGCCACCAGTCTAGAATCACACAGAGTTCAGATCCACTTGGCAGTCCAGCACATTAACCCACAGTGCCACACTAGGACTACTGGCTGTGGTATGCGTAACATCAAGAAAACCATTCATAAAGTGCTGACACAGAGAGAATGCTTAATATATGGCAGCTGATACTGTTTCTGGGAATTGCCATAAATTGACATAAATTAAATAGTCCTGTTTTCCACAGCAGCAGAGATTATATAATCTTTAACAAATTCTTCTCCACCAGAAATACCCCTGAGGGTCTAAAAGGCTTTTAAAAGTTTAATCTAATTTAGGTTTACATAAAGGCAACTACTCAGACTTCTTCTTAAACCAAACTCTATTCTCTTATTTTCTATTAGATTTGAGACCCCTTTTCCTTCTGCCTGGAAAACTCTTCTGACTTCCTCTTGCCTTTCCTTTTCCATCTATACCTCTGGTATCCTCTCACTTTTCCTCACGGATTTAGCTCAAGGGAGTAAGTACCTCTTGTTGGAAGACATCCCATAGCCTCCTGCCAGGTTAAGTTATATAATTTAGCTCCTCCTTCATGTTCGCAGGCCCTCCCAAGTAGAACTCCAGGCACTGTCAACACACTATTTTCAGTTTCAGATTCAATTCTAGCTTGGTGTGGCGCTATGGGTTAATACGCCAGACTGCAAAGTCGTTTTGAACTTGCAAAGTCGGCGATTCAAGCTCACCAGCTGCTCCTCGGAAACCCTATACAGGGTCACTATGGGTCAGAACCGACTCGATGGCACTTAACAACAAAAAAGTTGAGCTTGAATTCCTGTCCCCCAGATTATTTGTCTTTGTGATCTTGGTCTAATAATTTAACCTCTCATAACCTTAGTTTTCACATCCATAAAGTGGGAATAATAGTTTTCTTCTTAACATGATTGTTGTTGTAAGTGCCATAGAGTCAGTTCTGACTCAGAGTGGCTGGTGAGTTTGAACTACCAACCTTGTGGTTCAAACCTACCTTGTGGACCAGTGCTTTATCCCACACCAGGACTCCATAGGTGGTGGTGGTTTCAGTTCAAATTGACTTAGCAGTCGAGTGTAGACAGATTACATGAGATTTAGAACACAGTGGATTATCAATGTGTTTTAGTTCATTTCCCTGGGAATAATTCCTTTCTGCCCTTCCTTCTTTTCCCCCTTAACTCACTTTAAAAATCAGTAAAAAGTAAAGCAGGTGGTGGCCCACTCGGGCTCATTGTTGTTGTTGCTGTGAAGTGTTGCGGAGTCAGTTTGACTCACAGCAACCTTGTATAGCGTTTCCAAGAAGCAGTTTGTGGGTTTGAACCCAGCCTTGCTGTTAGCAATACATTGTTTCTCTTACAGTACCACACCAGGATTTAGGCTCATTAGGCAATAAGAGTCTGACATTCTAAGTCTTCCACGGTGCTCTACACATACTGGGAGAACGTGAGCTAGACCAACCTTAGTTTAACTCTGAGGGTAACAATTCAGGGAAAAAGTCTTTCTGGACCAGGAAGAAAATAAAGGAATGTGTTTTTAAACTAGAGTTTAGTTAGAAAACAGAAGTTGCTGATATACACCTATGAATTTCTAGAACCCTCATCCCTCAGGGGATGTGCATTACCTGCCCCAGCATTCCCTTGTCTCAAAATGACAATCTCACTAAATAAATAATCAATTAATAAAATTTAAAGTAGAAATAATAAAACAAAGAAAAAACTCGAACCTTGGGACATTTTCATTCATTCTTTAAATAAATATTTCTAAAACCTGTACTATGTGCCAGGCAACAAGGTACCAGGCAACCTGTACTCTGCCAGCCAAAGGAAATAATAGCTCTCTCTACATTCATTGGAAATTTGGAACTTTATGATTTGGACATTTTCATTGGAAAAATGAGTGAATGTTTTAGATTAAAATATTATAATGTAGCAATATTTTTAGCACAAGTGTAAATTTAAAGATCACAGTAATTAGCTGAGACTTTATGAGAAGGAGGACAAACTCAGTACTTTGCAAGTATTTAGAGAATTAAAGAACATATGCTTTGCTGATACCTCTGTTGTCTTGTTGGTTTTACCCTAATTAGCTAGGGTACCCAATTGGCCTCATTAGCTAATATTTGTCAATGATAAAGACATTTCTAAGTTAAACAAATGCAATTCTTGTGCTCTAGAGCAGTTTCTCAATATATAGTAATTTAAATAAGCTAACAATGTTTCTATTGTCTAAATATATTATTCATTCATGAATTCTTTCACTCAATGAATGTTTATGGATTTACGATGGGGTGTCAGTCATTATGCCAGAGATACCTAATAAACAAAATAAACACAGTCATGGAATTTACCAGACTACAGGAGACACACTTGAATAAAATAATCATATCAATAAACATTTTATTTTTAATTGTCATAAATACTATGAAAGAAAAGAATAGAGTCTGAAGGCCTGAAGTAGCAGTACCTCACCTAATTTGAAGTATTTTAAGGGGTAGAGCCCTTATTCAGGAGAATTTAATTACAAATTCAAGTTCTTTTTTTTTTCCTTTGATTTTCTTTGAGGGTAGGGATAGGAGTAAAGAGTTAGGGTTAGGGCTTTAATTAGTGTTAGCAATACGGTTAGGATTAGAGTTAGCATTGAGGTTCAGTGTAGAGTTTAGTCTAGTGTTAAGATTATGACTAGGTTTATATTTATTTATTTTCCATATGTTTATTTAGCATTTGGATAACCTGTTTGCAAAATATGTGTTAGGCCTTTTGTCCATTTCCTAATGGACAGTCTCATTGATTTCTTTGAGGAATTCATTTTTCCTCCCCCCCCCCCTTTTAATTATTGAGGCTTGCTTTGTAGCCCAACATAATTATCCTTCTCAAAGTTCATGACAGAGGTGAAGTGTTAGCTTGAATTCTATCTGGACCAAGTGGAAAATAAAGGAATATATTTTAAAACTAAGGCTGGGTTAGAAAATAGAAAGGATTTGGTTGGTTGGTTGGTTGGTTTCTTTTTTGACATTTGTATACTATGTTTGATCTATTCTGGAAATTTCTCCATGTGCACTGGGGGGGGGGGCGGTGTACATTGTGCTATTATTGAGTAGAGTGTTCCATATACGTTTATGAGGTCAAGTTGATTGGTTGTGTTGTTTACTACTTCTGTGTCTTTGTTGAGTTTCCCTCAAAACTGGTGTAATAAAATCTCCTATTATTGTATAAGAAGTCCTGTTGTGGTACTGTAGCATAACTGCTAACTGCAAGGTCGATGGTTCAAACCCACCAGCAGCTCCTTGGAAATCCTATGTAGGTTCACTATAAATTGGAACTAACTCGACGACACTTAACAACAACAAATATTGTATAATTTTCCATTTCTCTCTTCAATTCTGTTGAATTTATGTATTTTGAGATTCTTTCCTTAGATGCATAGACATTTATTATAGTTATGTCCACTTGATCAATTGACCCTTTAATCATCATATAATGTCCATCAATAGCCGACAATCTGAGATTAGCCTAAGATTAACAACCTGATGTTAACATAGATGGCAATACCACCCAGAACTCTAGCTAGATATGTTATTATTGTTAGGTGCTGTCAAGTTGGTTCTCACTCATAGCTACCCTCTGAACGACAAAGCAAACCACTGCCCAGTCCTGTGCCAACTCACAATTCTTATGTTTGAGTCCATTGTTCCTGCCACTGTGTCAATCCATCTCTCCTTGAGAATCTTCCTCTTTGTCACGGACCCTCCACTTCACCAGAAACTGGTCCTTCCTGAAAATATGTCCAAAGTACCAGAGATGAAGTCTTTCCATCCTGGCTTCTAAAGAATATTCTGACTGTACCTTCTTCTAAGACACATGTGCTTGTTCTTCTAGCATTCTATAGTACTTTCAATGTTCTTCTCCAACATCATAATTCAAATGCATTGAATTTTCTATGGTCTTCCTTATTCCTTATCCAACTTTCACATGCATATGAGACAATTGAAAATACCAGAGCTTCAGGCAGGTGTACAACCTTAGTCCTCAAAGTGTTTTCTTTGCTCTTTAAAGAGGTATTTTGCAAAAGATTTGCCTAATGCAATACAAGGTCAATGTTTTGACTGCTCTTTCTATGAGTGTTGATGGTGAATACAAGCAAAATATAGAAGTTTCCTTAGGAAAAGAAACCCATAAGACTAAAAATGAGGGAAACAGAGATATCAGTTTGCAACAACAACCAAAAAAAAAAAAAAAACACTAAGTAAAAAGAATAGTTACAGCACTTCCATATGAAGAGGAAGTCACGCAGATTTCAAGATACAAAAGAATATTTTAAATTTAGGTAAATAATAGGGCAATCTCTGGATTCCTGGTGTGGTGCTGTAGGATCAGCCCTAGATTGTGAACCACAAGCTTGGCAGTTCACACCTACCAGCTGCTCCTCAGAAACCTCATACAGACTCACTATGAGTCAGAACTGACTTGACAGCACTTAACAACAACACTGGGTAATCTCAAAGAACATTAATAAAATGTCTTCTCAAAATAAAAAAGAGAAAAATCAGAAAGATTTAGTAAACCATAAAACAGAGAAAATGAAAAAAAGTTTTTACAACTCACAACAAAATTAACGCAGCACAGAAAACCATGTGGGACAAAGAATTCAGCAACACCACACGAAAAAGTACAAAGTAAAATGACAGCCATCAATTTATACCTATCATTAATTAAACTGAATGCAAATGGATTAAATGCACCAACCATGAGACAGAGAATTACATGATAGGAAAATAAGATTTATTGATATGCTGTTTACAAGAGACACACCTTAGACACAAAGACAAAAAATAGACTAAAAATCAAAGAGTGGGAAAAATGATGCAGCAGTCAAAAACGAACAGGGGTAGCAATATTAATGGCCTTTGAGGAAAAGTTCAGCATAGGAAACAAATTCCATTTCTTTAATACTATAAGGAGTCCTGGTGTGGCACTATAGGATAAGCACAGGACCACAAAGTTGGTTTTAGCCATAAAGTCATCAGTTCAAACTCATCATCCGCTCCTCAGAAACCCTATACTGGATCACTATGAGTCAGAACTGACTTGACAGCACTTAACAACAACAATGATACTTATGAAGCTATTCATGTTGTCATTCCCTTTTAGTTGAGTTTTGACAGATTTCTAGGAATTAGTTCATTTCTTCTACATTTTTGAATTTATGAGCAGAAAGTCGCTCATTGTATTTTCTTATTAACCTTTTAATGATGGTGAAGATCTGTACTGATAACCCCCATTCTCCACTTTCCCAGCCTACATCCTCACCTTGGGTTTCATTTCTGGTATTGGTGATTTGTGTTTTCTCATTTTTGTTTCTTTCTCAGTCCTTTATGGTATTTCTTAAAACCAATTTTACAGGTTATTTTGAAGAACAAATTTTGTTTCCTTGATTTTCTCTGTTTTCTTATTTTCGATTTTTCTCATTTCTAGACTTACCTTTACTGTGTCCTTCCCCCTGCTCATTTTAGATTTCCTTTTTCTTTCTTTCTGTTTTTAGCTTCTTGAGGAAGGAAGTTAAATTATTGATTCGATACCCTTCTTAATTTGTAATGTAAGGATTTGGTGCCATAAACTTTTCTCTACAGACTGCTTTAGCTTCTTCCCATATATTTTGATGTCTTGTGTTTTCATTTTCATTCGGCACAATGTGTTTTTATTTCCTTTGAGATTTCCTCTTTGAGAATTGGATTATTTAGAAGTATGCTGCTTAATTTCTAAGATTCTGTTTTGTTCCTGTTGTCTTTCTGCTACTGGTTTCTAGTTTGAGTACATTATGGTCAGAGAACATGCTCTGTATCATTCCACTTTTAAATCTGTTGAGCTTGGTTTTGTGTCCCATTATATGGTCTATCTTGGTGAATGTTCCATGGGCTTTTGAAAAATATTTGTGTTCTGCTCTTGGGTGGAATGTCATATTAATGTCAACGCTATCCTATATAATAACCTCATATGCATGGGAAAGCTGGACAGTGAATAAGGAAGACCGTAGAAGAATTGATGCTTTTGAGTTATGGTGTTGGAGGAGAATACTGAAAGTGCCATGGGCTGCCAAAAG
>NW_006408794.1:1792520-1793807 GCF_000296735.1 Chrysochloris asiatica
TTCTGGTTCTTGGTGTGGCAAGTGGTTTTTAGACATTTTGGATATGATATGAAACACTTTACTGTATCTGAATTCAAATCTTTGTTATATCTTTCTAGTATATCATTCAACTCGACATTGGCATCAGTTGACTGCCTTTTCTCTTTCATTTTGTGATTTTTCTGGTTCTTGGTGTGACAAATATTGCTTCATGTACTTTCCTTACAGGCTGCTCTAGGGATTACAGTATACACCCATGACACACTGCAGTTTATTGTTCAAGTGAAGTGTAGAAACCGTATTTCCATTTACATCCCTTTATCCTTCCCACTTTTTAAATATAATTGTCTTAAGTATATCATTAACATACATTGAATGCCGTGTGTGAAGCAGGATGATCTATTATGCTTAATCCTGTTTTCACTCATTCCAGTGTTCTTCTTGCCATTGCAAAGTCCCAAGATATTCTGCTTTTCTTTATTTTCTCTTTCGCCATTCTTTAAGAGTGGATTTGCTAGCAACAATATTTTTGGTTTGTTTTGTTTTTTTAAATTTTCATTCATCTGAAAATGTTTATATCCCTGGTATTTTTGCCACATATTTTTCAAGACTTCAAAAATACCATGACAATTCCTTCAGGCCCCATGGCTTTAGATGAAAACCCATTGTTGGAACTGGTCTTCCTCTAAATGTAATGCATCATTTCTCTCTGACTGCTTTCAAGATTTTGCTTTATCTTTCGTTTTCAGATGCTTAACTATAATGTGTCTTGGCATGAGTTTCTTTAGATTTATCATTTGTGAGGTTGGCACAGCTTCTTGATTCTGTCGATTTGTGACTTTTGTCAAATTTTGGAAGTTGTCAGCCATTACTTTTTTCAAATACTTTCAGTCCCACTGTCTGCTCTCCCCTTCTGGAACTCTGATGATCCAAAAGTATCGGCTTGTTCGTGTTCTTCTCCCATAAGTCCCTGAGACTGTATCTTCTTTTCTGTCTATTCTCCCTCTCTTGTTCATACTAGTGTTTTCTCCCCTCAAATTCATTGACTTTATCCTCTGTCATCTCTACTCTACTACTGAGACCATGTAGTAAGTCTGTTATGTTGGTTATTAAATTTTTTAGCTTTATAATTTGGCTCCTTTTTATAGCTTCTGTTTCTTTGCTGAGATGTTCTATTTTCTCATTGGCTTCAAGAGCATTCATATTTGCTTGTTGAAACACTTTACTGTATCTGAATTCAAATCTTTGTTATATCTTTCAGTTGATTGTCTTTTCTCTTTTGTGATTTTTCTGGTTCTTGGTGTGGCA
>NW_006408794.1:1793907-1797510 GCF_000296735.1 Chrysochloris asiatica
TGAAACACTTTACTGTATCTGAATTCAAATCTTTGTTATATCTTTCAGTTGATTGTCTTTTCTCTTTTGTGATTTTTCTGGTTCTTGGTGTGGCAAGTGGTTTTTAGACATTTTGGATATGATACTATTAGACTGGAGTCCTGGTATGGTGCTGTAGGATAAGCCCTGGGCTGCTAACCACAGATTGGCGCTTCAAACCCACCAGCACCACCTTGGAAACTCTATACAGAGGCACTATGAGTCAGAACCAACAATAACACTATTAGACTGGATCCTGTTTAATTGTTTTTGTTCCTTTTTTTTTAGCAGATAATTCCCTTGTTGAGGTGTATGTCATCTTAGGGAAGGTTAGGTGTGTGTTTATGTTCAGCTTCCTGCTGTAATGTGGGGCTCTGGCTTACAGTGCCTCGTTATAGAAAAGTTGAGGGTAGGGCAGAAGTTCAGCTCTTCCCCAACCTTCCTGATAACTTTCAAATGAACGAGGGCCACACATTCATACTGCCTATTGCTTCCAAGCGTGGTGCTATAGAATCAGCACTGGACTGGGAACCACAAGGTCAGCAGTTCAAACCCACAAGCTGCTCCTCAGAAATCTTGTACAGGGATGCTGTAAGTCAGAATCGACTCAACAGCACATAACAACAACAACGTTGCTTCCAACTAATTGTAAGAGGTGTTCTATTGAACTCTCCTATCTCCTAAGAGAGCAGAAACAGGCTAATCGTATTTGCTGTAGGGTGTAGACAAAAGCTCAGCCCATAGCTATTCCACACTGGAATCAGGGAAAGTGGAAAGAGTGACCCTGCCTTCCACTACTGGACCTCCCAGATGCTGGGGCAAGAGGCAGGAAGTAAGACGTGGTGACTGCCCCCACTTTCTGTTGCTTCATTGAATCTCCTTGCTGCTGCATACGGATGGTGGCTCACTTGTTCACACCACCCAGCGTACTGTGTGATGGGGTATGGAATATCAACTTCTTTCCCAGTCTTCTGAAACATTAATGTGACTTTTCCATTAATGTTTGACTGGAGCAGGGTAGGTGTCACCAAAAATTTTTGCTGTCATTGTTAAGTTAGCTTTCCTTGTTCTTTGGGAAGACAAAAATACTTTTCTTAGAGATTTTTTTGTTTTTATTTTTAAATCTGTGTCTATTGGTGGTTCTGCCCTTCCTTATGTGGGAAGTATACCTTCCAGGGAGTAGATTCCAACTTACAATGACCTTATATGGACTTCTGAGACTGCAGATCTTTTGAAAGAGCAGACAGTCCATGGAACTGCTGGTGAGTTTAAACTGCCAACCTTGTAGTTAGCAGTCCAGTGCTTATTCTACAGCACCACTAGGGAGATATTGTTGTCATTAAGTGCCGTCGAGTCAGTTCAGACCCATAGCGACACTGTAGAGGGTTTCCAAGGAGCAGCTGGTGAGCTTGAAGCACCAACCTTGCAGTTCACACTGACTTTGCAATCTAGCGGATTAACCCACAGCACCACACCAGGACTCCACTAGGGAGATAGGAAAGACAATAAGGGAATTCACTGTCATGTCATTTTCTAAGCCTAGTTTTGATGCTTAGAATCTCATTATACATTTTGCTGTGACTTTTTAAGGATGATTTTTTTTTAATTGTGTGAGAAAGAATATGGGCTACTCCAGATTAAATTAAAATTGTGTGATGGAAATGGATGTACTCCATGTTGAAGAAACATGGAAATATTCTTAGTAGAAGAAAAGTTAAAAAGATCCATAGGAATGAACCACAGAGTAGCAGCAGACAGATCTTAGAGTGAATTCTAGGTCATATTGTCAAGTCTAGAAACATGAATATCAATGGTCACTTTCGCGTCTTTCCTTTTTCCTGGTCCTATTTCCTTCAGCGCTCCCTGATACTGCTTCCAGACTTATAATTCAGCCATTTCCCCTTTTAAGACCAAAACCAAGAGGACAAAAAAAGGTATGAAGTAAATGAGAAGTCATTTCTACTTTTGTAGGAAAACTTCTTTTTGAGATAATTGGATTTTATACCCTTTAAACATGTGAAATACTGTGTACCCTATCAAATGAATTTTGAACTGGAAAAAGAAGAGAAGAGACGTGGAAAAAAAAATTAAATTGAAGTTATAGAAAATGGCAGTAAGAAAAGGAACAAAGATTTTACCCAAGCTTTGGCAAGATCCCTGGAATTATGTACTAAAAGTGGCCACCTATATAAAATTATTTAGACCAACCTGGTAGGGCATGTATTTATTGCATCTTAATTTGGAGTCCTGGTGTGGTGCTGTGGGTTAATGTACTGGACTGCAAGGTCGGTTTGAACCACAAGGTTGATGGTTCAAGCTCATCAGCTGCTCCTTGTAAACCCTAAACAAGGTCTCTATGAGTCAGAACTGACTTGATGGTACCACACAACAATAACAACAACAAAACCACAATTTGAACAAATATATCAGCAAACTATGAGCCTAGAAAGATGGATATTCATTGCAAAATCCAATGCTTGTAGAGACTTCTACCAACCAAAAGATAGACTAGACAAACAAAGCAGGACAGGAGTCCTGGTGTGGTGCTGTAGGATAAGCACTGGGCTGCTAACCTCAAGGTTGGCAGTTCAAACCCCCCAGCATGGTTGCTGTGAGTCAGAACGAACTTGATGGCACTCCACAGCAATAACAACAGGTAAAGCAGTCTTTGTCCTAATTTTATACATGTGACATCTACATGGTTGGTTGGTCGTGTACCTTGGAGTCGGTTCCCACTCATAGCAACCCTCTATAGGATTTCTGAGGGTGTAAATCTTTACAGGAGCAGAAAACCTCATCTTTCTCCTGTGGAACAGCTGGTAGTTCCAAATTGCTGACCTTTTATAACCACATTTGTCCGCCTTTGTCCCTAACCACAGTCTCTTAATCCCTTTGTCATTTCAAGGGTGTTGTATAAGTAGAAGTAACCTTTACTACTCACTGTTGTCAAGTTTATTCCAATTCATCACGAACCTACAGGACAGAGAAGAATGTTCCATGTGGTTTCTGAGGCTGTCATCTGTACAAAAACCAACAGCTTCATCTTTGTCCCGTGCAGTGGTGGTTAGGTTAAAACTTCCAACTTTATGGTTAACAGCCCAATGTTTAACCTTTATCACTGTTCAGTGCTGTTGAGTTAGTTGTTCCAACTCATAGCAACTTTGTATAGGGTTCCCTAGGCTGTAAATCTTTGTGAAAGCAAGAAAACCTCTTCTTTCTCCTGCAGAACAACTGGTGGGCTCGAACCACCAACCTTGTGGTTCTCAGTATAGTGTTTATTGTTGTTGTTGTTAAATGCTGTTGTTAAGTCAGTTCCAACTCATAGTGACCTGAATAGGGTTTTCTAGGAGCAGTTGTTGTTGTTGTTAATTACCATGGAGTCGGTTTCAACTCATAGTGACCCTGCACAAGGTTTCCGAGGCAGCAAATCTTTATTGGAGCAGAACATCTCATCTTTCTCCCATGGAACTGCTGGTAGTTTCAAACTTCTGACCTTGAGGTTGACAGCCCAACTCATAACCACTACACTACCAGAGCTCCTTAGGAACAGTTGGTGGGTTTGAAATGCTGACCTTGTGGTTCACA
>NW_006408794.1:1798923-1808463 GCF_000296735.1 Chrysochloris asiatica
AGATGTGATCAGGAAATGAGCTTCCCTTTTCACTCTTCTTCTTAAGAAATTTCAAGATGCCACTGTTGGTCATTGTGATGTAATTTAGGATTTAATTTTCAGCCTATTTCCTTTTTGTCTGCTTGTCCCACTCCACAATCCCTTTTCAGGCCTTTTTTTTCTAGTTTTAAACAGTTCAGGGCTGGCTGTGAAGTCATTTGGTTTTAAGTGGAAACTGTCCCTTTAAATTTTGAAGAGATCTATGCGCATGCGTAGTAGAACCCTCCAAGGGTGGGGCTGAGGTGTCCACTAGTTCAGGCACTCCTATAGTCACCAGAATGGAGGTGCGCAGACAGCAAGGGACCAACGAACAGATACCAAAAAAAATGAATGTCCATACCTTTATCTCCGCGGCTCTGCCAGGCGTCCGTGGCCGCTCCGATCCTTCCCCCGCGTGGTCCCACACAAGATGGCGGCTTCTGGAGCATCTGAGCATCCCGAACCAGAAAGCAATGGATTTCTTGCTTCTGCCACAAACTACCCCAGCTGTAAGTCTTCCAACCTTCGAAATATTCCTTTATATGTGGTTCAGATTTCTGGGACCATCCCTGAGCCTGCTTGGTCCTGTATTCTGTGTAGTTGTTGGTGAAGCTCCTCACTGCACTTCCACCTGATCCGCCATCTTGTTTGTTCCCTCTGTGTACAAGTTTTGGTGTGAACTTAGATTTTTCATTCTCTGGGCTAAATAAATACCCAAAAGTACAATTTAGAGGCTGTATGGTAGTCACATGTATAGTTTTATAACAATAACAACAACAAAACCCAACTACTATGAGTACACATGGAGACACAACTGATACTATGGGACAGAGCTTGTGCTGACCTGGAAGCCATCAATGATCAACTTGCCTGCCAAAGAACCACCCAGAAACTCTGAGCTTCGCTTATGTGAGAAAACTTCCTTCCTAGTAGGCCCACAGGTACCCTGGTGGCAGAGTGGGTGAAGTGTTGGGCTGCTAACCGAAAGGTTGGAGGTTCTAATCCACCAGCTATTCTGCAGGAAAGAGATTTACAGTCTGGTGGATTAGAAACCCTAGAGTGCAATTCTGCTCTATCCTTTAGGGTTACTGTAAGTCCGAATCAACTTCGAGGCAGTTGGTTTAAAGGTTCACAGTGGGAACAGGCTGCTGGAGAAGCTCTCTTTGCTGCTCCTGGGGTCTGAAACGTGAGTAGATGGAAGGGGCCTAGAGCCAGAGGAGCAGAGGTTTACAATTGCCATTAAAGGTCTGTTATGCCACTCTACACCTCCTTTGAAAAGACAGGATTTAGGACAGGAATTGTTCAAAGACTCTGGCCCTTTCTTTTCTGCCTTAGATTGATAGTCACCAGTGTTCCTTGTCCAATACAAAACTGCCTGTCTCATTTAGGTCCTGCCCCTACTTTGGTGGGAGAATAAAACCAAAAACCAAACCCATTGCCATGGAGTTGATTATGACTCATGGTAACTGCCATGTGTTACGGAGCAGAACTACGCTCCCTCCACAGGTTTCTCTTAGCTCACCAGACCGTCCTTTATAGCCAGATGCAGGATATAAAAGGGACACATTGTCTCAGGTAAGTGCTGAGCTCCAGCAATGTCCCTACACAGTTCAGGCTTACTGTAGTCAAGCTGTTGGCTTGATATGTTTCACTTTATTAAATATATAACACCCTGCTCCCTTGCTTATGAGTTGCTCTGCTCTTTTCCAGAGTGTAGACTTTGACCTCTGCTCCTTTTCTTCTCCCCTACAATAGTCCATGTGGCAACAATACTGAGGTTGGCCGGGGATCCGGCGGTGTTTCATTCTGCTGTGCATAAGGTCGCTATGAGTTAGTACCAACTCGATGGCACGTAACAACAACAACAATAGCCCATGAGGGAGGCAGGGGAGAGGTGGGAAAGCATGACAAAAACAGAAGATTTTCATGGGTTCATGGGGCTAAATCATGCTTTGCAGTTATTTTTTATCCAGCTTGTCTCAACCTGTAAGGATAATTGATGTTGTTGTTGTTAAGCATCATTGAGTCAGTTCTAATTCATAGCAACCCCATATAAGGTTTCTGAAGAGCAGCTGGTGGATTTGAACCACCCACCTTATGATTAGCAGTCCAGTGCTTATCTGACAGTGCCACACTGGGATTCTGTAAGGATGCACATATCTGATTATTAATTTTATTCCTTCTCGAAATCACCATGTAGGATAAATCTTTTGTTTCAACAGTAACAAAAATATTTCTTCCAATTAGTGACTGAGCACTTAACCCACTGTGCCACCAAGGTTTTTACAAAACAATATAAAATTAGGGAAAGGAAAAGAAAACAAAAAGGATTATTTAAAATTAATCCCCAGAAGTAAGGTAGATTCTTTCTTATTCTTTGTTTTTATGCTGTGAAATACTATATTTATTTAAACATGACAGAACTTTACATTTCAAAAAAAGAATTATAGTCCTTACTGAAGTGATATAAGCACACTAGACATGTGCTGTCCTACTGTGGTAATCTGTCTGGCTGCATTGCTTTAACCTTACACCATTGATGGCAGAACTCAAAATATCACAATTTCAAAACTCCTAGGCTTCCTTTGCATGGCAGAGCTTTACTCCCATTCTCTGTGTTAGTTTTGTTTGGTCATTCTGGATCAAATATAAAACATAAACACAACCCACTGGAAAATCTAGTACTATTCAAATTTGTCTTCCTGAACAACAGAAAGAAAGGATATGTTTCTTTTAGGAATTACGTTTCGTCGCCATTTCTGACTGTTCCACAGAGGTAATCCACACTGGTTCACCTCCACACCGAATCAACTCTTTTCTCTCATTTGCATGTTGGTCTCATACAACTGAGCTAGAGTTGGAAGATTATTATTATATTGACAGGAGTCAACATTGGCTAATCTAGTCCAGAAGGTGTGTTACATGACTATGAAATCTGCTAGGAGGTTTGAAAAGATCAAACTTTATCCAGTAATTCAAGTTCTGCGTTAGCAATCTAACTGACAAGTAGAAGTAAGAGAAAGTAGGATTCAACATGTTACATCATCAAGAGCACAATTTAACTTTACATCGACAGGTAACTTAACAGATCTTATAAAGATTTAAACAGGGAGAACACTGTATTTCTAGAGATCCTGTTAATTCTCTAAGAGTGGCAAAGGGAAGTGAACATAATGTGTATCACAATGTGGGTTCTCCATAAAGACCTGCAGACCAAAAACATGAACAGAAACATATGGAAAAACAAACACAATAGTGGCCCAGTAAGTAGAACAGATTAGCACACTTTCCATATTGCTCAAAAAGATAGAAATGTAATGTAGTTCAGTCTAAACAGCATTTATTGAGGACCTATTAGCTGTTCCTTGGGAGAAAGATAAAGCTGTCTGTTCCCATAAACATTTACAACATCGGAAACCCTATGCAGGGTCGCTATGAGTGGGAACTGACTCCACAGCACACCATCGCCACCACCACCACCATTGTGTTTTAAGATAGAACTTAGTCTTTGTTCTCTAGGAAGGCTCTAATTTATTCAAGGGGATGCAAATGCAAACAGATGAATGCCTTTCAGTGTAACACGTTCTGAGAAACAGGTGGTCTGTAAGGTACAGTGGAGATGCGGGGAAGAGGCCATGGTCAGATCACACTGTCAGGAAATCAAATGAAACAATGCAATGAAATCTCATTTCTTGACTCTGCAACTCAAGGAATGACACTATGGTTCCTTTAATCAGAAAGCCTTAAAATACCAACGTGTAAAACAGATTCATTCTATTCTCTTTGAATTCTGACAGCCTCTTCTATTGTTTTGTTTGTTTGAGTTAGTATTAAGGGTTGTACACACACACACCAGGACATGAGAGACATAGATTCAGTCTCTAGTCACAGTGATTAGCTTTTTTCATGCAGCCACTAAATGTCTTTGGAGAGCTTAGGTTGAAATTTCAGCTTTAGAAAAATCACAGTTGATGTTACTCAGAACAGCTGGTGGTTTCCACCACTTACTCCCAGGTGGCAACAGTTGCAATTTGTGACTAGCCTTGTCTTCAAACATCTAGGGGCAACCAAAATACGACAGGATGATAGATAGTCCTCTCAATGGATACTGACAAACAAATTAGTGCAAAGATGCTTTTCGTAGCATACCAGATGTGTTGAGTTCTATCATATGGAACAAGCAATGAGAAACTGTCCATGTCCCATCTGTGCCTTTTATTTTTTATATTTATCTCTCTCTTTTTTTCAATGTCCTGATGCACTATTATGAAATTCAAAATATGTGTACTAAATGAACACATTGAAAGGTTAGCCTCTTTGCCATTGTCTGAAACGTTCCTAAAATAAAATTCAGGAGAATTGAACAAATCGGTGATAAAAAACTCCAACGGTAACTAAAACTTATTTGTAGATACCCAACTAGAGAGCTTTAACACATGTCAGTGAACACTAGAAAGGTACTTACTGAAAAGTGCTAACACTGAAAGAACCATAGCTTTAACATTGACTCATGTTTGAGATGGATAGCCTACCTTCTTGCCCTCAGACTATTCATTAGACAAAAACAGAGATAGGCAAGTGACGATAGACTCCTCTTACTGCCAAATTGTAAACATTAGTACTCCTTTGTGTCCTCAATTAACATCAATTAACACAATCTTGGAGTATATGATCAGTTAAAACACCGTTGGATCACAAGTTCATGATGGTCAAGAATAGTGTCTTTGTTTCAAAGAGACAGTACTTTGATGAAGAAGAGCAGTATATTTCAGTGAGAGATTACTTGCTTAGAAAGACTTTGGGGTTCAGGTGCTGTAAGTCTAAAACTTTACCACTAGAGTATGGTACTTTGGGGTTCTTTACCTGATGTATTCTTTTCAAATATCTTAAAAGAAAATAGTGTACTAAATGAATGCGCAACTCAAGAACGCTTTGGGAGGCCAACAAGAGCAGATCACAGAAACCATACAAATTATGCAAAGTGTATTTTAATCCTCCCATTTCCATCTGTGATCTCTGTATGCTTTACTACTGCTTCTGAGAGAAGCATTTTAGCTGGATTTAAGATTAGACAATATTCCCATCCTGGTCCTTCATCTATTCTCTGTCAGTGTACTTATTCAGTACTTCACTTTAGGTGACAGTGAGACAGCCTGTGCTTATCGTGAAAAGGACAAATAAAATAGAATTAATACTAAACAATCCAAAGGTTCTTTAAATCTAACATTGTCTAACAGCATATTTTCCTAACTAAGTACCATATGTCTTAACTCTTAATATGTCTCATTCACATATGTAAGTTCAGTTCCATAAGGGGAGGGTTTTGTCTATTTTACTCACTGTTTGTCTCCAGGGCCCAAAATAGTGTCTGGCACATAGTATGTATCAGTGAATATTTATTCCACAAATGAATAGACTTCTGGAAAGAAAGAGATCCTAGAGAAAAAGAAATTCTAATCTTTCTGTGGTCCTCCTACTTTGCATGACATTTAGAAATAGGCCGGTTGTTACCCAAAAACCATTGAGTGACTTTTCTTTTTTTTTTTTTAAATTAAGTGTTTTTATTTTGCATTGAATGCAAGTTTACATGGCACATCATCAGCTTCACATTCAACCCTTCATATAGCTTGTTTCATTACATTGATTATTATCCCCTCCATATATCATCAGTTTACAGTGTTTCTCTCTATCCTCTAGCTTTTTTTTTTTTTTTGGATGGGGTTGAGTGACTTTTCTAAAGCCACAAGGAAGCAGTCCGGGAAACAGAACTGGCATTACCTGACATTACATCCATTCTTTTAGTTTTATTGGTTGTTACTTGAATTTCAGTCTCCAAATCCTAAAAAGCCACAGCCTACACTCCAGGATCTCTTGAGAATCTGAGCAGGAGATGCATGTTAGGAAAGTATATGGACAGGTGAAAATGCACTGATTTTAACTCAAAGCCTTAAACTCCTATCCCAAGGTGGAAGGCTAGACTGGCGCAAAGACAAGAAGGAGAGTTCCTTTTGTCTAGATTAAATAAAAGCAGTCCAAGTGACCTTTCTAGACTCCATTCCTCCTATACTAGAATCCCACCCATCTGAGTTACGAGGGCCTTCTAAGGTAGAATTCCATTGCTTCCTATAGGAAAGAATCTCCTGTATCACATAAGACACTGGGGGAAAGAATGAGACCAAAAGCAGAAGCCAAGGTAAGAAATCAAGACAAATGAGAGAATGCCTCCAGGATGCAAAAGCTTCTAAGCATCACTCAAAAAGGCCCCCTCTCCACCTCCTGGGCCAATCTCACTATTAGTTTTGAGCCATCAGTTCTTGAGTTTAGAGGTAGAGAACTTCCTAGAGGTCAATAGCTGTCTGTACATGGATAATGGCGAATTGTTGCTAACTGCCCTTTAGTGGTCCTGTCTTACAGTGACCCCAAGCAAAATGGAACAAAACACTGGTCCTTCACTGTCCCTATGATTGACTGTGGATTGGACCATTGATCCATGGGGTTTTCGCTAGCTGATTCTCAGAAATAAATTTCCAGGCTTTTCTACTTAATCCATCTTAACTTGGAAGCACAGCTAAAACCTGTTCGGCATCATAGCAACACGCAGGCCTCCGCTGACAGAGGATGGTGGTGCCTGTGCATGAGGCATATTGAGCAGGTATTGCACCCTGATCTCCCATGTGGATGGGGAGAATTCTCCCACTGGACTGTCCAGTAGACTGTAATACAATGTTATGGAAGCTGAGAGAAAGGAAATCTGAGTCATTTTGAGCTGACAAGAAATTTTCATCTTCATCTGAAATTGTACATCTCTTCTCTATTTGCAAATTCACTCCGAGTGTCTATGTAGAGTGCAAACTCCTTTGAAAACTTAACTCCTATGTGACAACATAGAGAGGAGATCTTTAATCTGGGCACTATTTGAGGACTGTATTCTAACGCCTCTTTGGCAATTGTTGATTGAGATAGTCCTCCAGAATCATCTATATCTTCACACCGTTTTCTTTCTCTTCCCAGAACCTTATTCCTGTCCTCTTCTGCAGTCTGTAAAAATACTCTCTATTTTTCAGTCAGGCTATTTCATTTCCTCTGCCTTTTATTTTGATTCCTCTTTCTGGAAGATGAGGACCTGTCATCATCTATCAGGGATTTTATTTTTCATTGTGCAAAACCATAGACCAGAAGTCAGGTTCTATTTGGTATAGAGAGATTGAAGATCAGCCCTAACTCCAAATCTTATAAACCTCTTATAATAAAATCCCTTCTGATGTAAATGTGCTGTCTCAATAATTAGATAAATACACCAGACCACTGGTTACCAGCCTAGTGAAGGATCTAATTATATTATTTTCCATGACTGCACTTGGTCTGACAATCCCTCATCAAATATCTGCCTGTGCTACTTTTTGTCAGCCTTACACATAGCTGTCGATGTAAAAATACTCATAAAAGTAGCTGCTAAAACATGAAAATCACAAGGCAGGAGCTCATTAAACAAAGAAATGGTGTGAGCTGTACTATGTACAAGATTAGAACTTGAAATGATATTTCCTGCCAGCAAGTAAGGTATGGGGTCTTTAAATATTATTATTCACATTTAATCATTCACCGAATGCTCCTGCCTAATTGTTAAATGTTTTCTCTTGTGCTTAAATTTCATGCCACTGATTATTAAAAATTGACTTTACAATATTTATTTTACTTATCTTCTCAAGCCAGATGGGGCTTAGCCCATAGATTTTGTGAATTATTAATTTTAAAGGCAATTTGTGCTACATTTTACACTTGGATTATGTCCAGAAAGACACTGACTTCTACTTCAGAATATACAGAGCTGCATCACTTTGATTCATCTTTAATCTATAGAAATTTAAAGCATACATCCAGAGCTGTAAGATCTAATGAATCTCTCCAATGTAATGTGAAAAGCTAACAAGCAGTTAGTTAACATTTAGATTCATGTGATGAAAGAGGAAAACTACCATTTTCAATAGGTTATCTGAGCAATAGCCTTGGACAATATAATTCATTCAGTTATACAACAAGAACTACTTAGGGACATAATGAGACATTAATAAAATCACCGTGCCAACAAACATCTATACATCACCCTTAATTTCCGCAGTGGATCCAACGTCAACCTTCTGGTACTCAGCAAACCACTCTTTCCAAGCTCCGTTTGGAGAGGCTGTGCCCTCCAAAAAGTTGCCTTTGGTGTTTTCATAATTCAGTTTATTTGGATGAGATCCAAGGTATATGCTGCTTTCCATTTGATTTCAAAAAAGAAAAGAGTGTTCCAATGATGTTCCATAGTCCATAAGCTAAATTCTAAATTTAAATTGTTTATTAAACGGTGTGATGCTGTGGGTTACTGCACTGGACTGCAAGGTTAGATTGAACTGTAAGGTTGGCAGTTCAAGCTCACCAGCCGCTCCTTGGAAACCTTTTTAAGGGTTTCTTTGAGTTGGAACTTACTCAACAACACTGAACAACAACAACATTAAATGGCAGCAGATTTTTAGACACCAAAACAGTCAAATGATAAATAGTCATGTGAAGCGTCACCTTACATTTTTGTGAATATATTTGTTATTGTTGTTGTTAAATGCTGTTGAGTCAGTTCCAACTCATAACAACTCTGTATAGGGTTTCTGAGGCTGTAAATCTTTACAGGAGCAGAAAAACCTCATATTTCTCCCATGGACTGCTGAGCAGTCCAGTGCTTATCATACAGAGCCACCACACTTGTGTATATCTAAATCACTCCTTTTGTTTTAGTTTTCTGAAAACCAACTTGGTCAAAATGTTCATTTACTTAGCCTCAGTGCTTGACCAACCTTGAAGGTGAATGGCTCTCTCCCCTAAGTTATACAGTAACATATAGAGAGAAGAAGAAAAAAGCCTGGTTAATTGCATAAAATACAAGTAGGAGTAAAGGCAAAATTTCCAAGAAAGAAACAGAAATTGAGACATAAGTTTTCCCCAGAATGTCTGAATTATACTAGAAAATAAAACAACTGAAATAATTCACACTTTGACAACTTTAGCATCTTGTTGTGTCTTCAAAGTGTTTTAAGAAACTTTAGAAGACTTGGTAGAGCAATGGAAATTTAAAATGCATATTTCTTTTAATTTACAGCTAACTAGGGCACTGAAGGTGTAGGTTAATGTACCAGACTGCAATGCTGTTTGAACTGTAAGGTTGACAATTCAAGCTCACCATCTGCTCCTCGGAAACCCTATTCAGGGTCGCTGTGGGTCAGAGCCGACTCGACGGCACTTAACAACAACAACAAGGGCACTGAATAGTTAAATAATTTGGAATAAAAGTGTTCTCTTCTGCCACTGGGTTTACATCCTAAGAGTTCTACATAAAGCATTATAATAGGAATAATGTATTCAAGATACAAAACACTTTATAGATCTCTATGTATCAGGAGCTCTGGTAGCGTAGTGGTTACGAATTGGGCTGTGAACCTTAAGGTCAGCGGTTCGAAACTACCAGCCGCTCCGCGGGAGAAAGATGAG
>NW_006408794.1:1811933-1872440 GCF_000296735.1 Chrysochloris asiatica
TAGGTGGCATCATTGATGGCATCAAGTGTGGTAGCGGTAGTGAGGTTGGCCCAGGATCAGACATTGTTTCGTTCTGTTGTGCATGGGGTTGCTATCAGTCAGTTCCAACTCAATGGCACCTGACAACAACAACAGATGTATAAGTGTGTGTTTTACCATAGAATTTTTTTTAATTTTTTTTTTGCTTTTTCAATGCTATTTTGATTTTTTTTTGCATATATCTTGAAGAAAACCTTCATTAAGTGATTATCAGGTTTTTTCATTTCTCATTAACACCTTAAGAGCTTCAAATAGCTCTGTAAACCTGGGTGAGGGGTCTGCTGTCAAGGTCTCCATGGCAGCCTTCAAAACAGGATATGAAAGCTGAAATAGGGTATGACGAAAAGCAAGGAATAGGCCCTTGATACACTTTCTAACTTAAATCCAGAATCTAAATCTAGAGTATTTTTTGGAGTTTTATGGATTCTCACAGTTGGCTTGAAATCCTATGAAGCTCACGTACACCAGGATTCGGAATATCTGACTTTTGTAGGCAATGTAACAAGATACCATAATTATACTAACAATAGTTGTACAACACAGTGCAGTTTGGAAAGCATTGTATATATCTTCCCTCAACTGATATGATGTGTGAGGTAGAACCATAAACCCAATTCCCAGATGAGGAACCAACCAAGTTAGTTTGGCTCATAAATGTTCTCTCCCCAAATCCATGTTTTACCCAACATCTCATACATCTTCTTTAGCAAAGTGAGTTGAATAACCATTATATGATGCTTAAAAGTGTTTCAAGCAGTTTAGTTTGTGAGAATTTTAAATATTTTGATTGACAAAACAATTCACCTGGCTCCATTCTGCCAACTTAATCTGTGCTTCCCCTAGTGTTAGCTCTTCCTTTGTTATCTTTTATTTCACCTTTCATTTCACAGCGCTTCTCATTAATTTGTCCAGTTAGTTGTTTGCTGCACAGGTATTTATAGAGCACTAGGTACTTCATTGGAAATTATGAATTAGAGAAGGTCTCCACCTTCAACAAGCTTAAAGCAAGTAAGCAGGGTGATATAAAAGCTCAAAGGAGCAGTATGGAAGGCTGCTTGCTCTAAGGGAGGTAGGATGATCCTTCAGAGGGGAAATAATTTCAATCTGTAACACTGACCCAGAAAGTGAGAAAAAAAAATCCGTAAAACAAGAAGTCTCATTTGAGCATTTATGTATATAGTGGCAAAGCAAAATATCAGACAAGCAAGGATTCAAATTCCATTTCTCTCTCTCTTTTTCTCACCTAGGTATTACTATTATTGTTATTTATTGGATCATGGCTAAATATGTATACCAAAAATCTATCTTTTTAAATATTAATTTGGGAATATTACTGGTCCCTCTCAGCCTCTGGTTCCTCATTGGTCAAACAGAAATAATAATAATAGTCTCAATCTTTCATTCTTATTTTTGATACATTGTTAAGATTATTTATGCAAATCAATTCACAGAGTATTTTATCATCATCTCAGTAAATGCAATTATTTTCTATTTTGTTTTCTGATCATCTGGGTCCATGGCACTATAGCCACACTTTCTTGAAGTCTTATATTGGGCCTTTAATGCCCCTTTGTAAGATCTCTGGGCAGCACACAATGGTTCGTGCTTGACCATTAACTTAAAGGTTGGCATGAATTCACCCAGAGGTGCCACAAAAGTAACGCCTGGCCATCTACTTCTATCAAGACTACAGCCAAACAAACCCTACAGAACATTTCTACTCTAACACACAGGCCAGAATCAAATAGCTAACAGTGGGTTTGATTTTTGTATTTGTTTTCTGTGTATGTGTATGTTTTTGGTATACTAACTTTATGCAGGATTTTTTATTGTATGCAAATTATGTTAACTGTCTATGTATTTCTTTTATTGTGTCTGAGAATATACATCAATTCAACATCTTCTACATGTACAATTCAGTGACATTGATTACATCTTCGAGTTTTGCAGCCATTCTCACCCTCCTTTTCTGGGGTACACCAGCGGCTCCCACATAACATAAATTCAGCTCGTCTTTAGGCTCCTGACTAATCTTTCCAGTTGCTGTAGCCAGTTTGATCCCATGTAACTCCCAAATTAAACCTCCTGCCGTCTTGTTGATTCTGCCTCATAACAACCCTGTATGACAGAGTAGAATTACTACTTTGGGTTTGTCAGACTTGTAAATCTTTAGGAGAGCAGACAGGCTTACCTTTCTCCCTCGGAGGGGCAGTTGAGTTTGAACTGCCAACCTTGAGGTTAGCAGCCCAATACTTAACCCACTACACCACCAGGGCTTCTTTGATCTCATAGGATGTTGCTGTTGTTAAGTTCCATCAAAAGGGTTCCGAATCATCAACTGAGCCTGTGTGGAGTTTTTGAGGCTGGTGGCTTTGAACCACCGACCTTACAGGTAGCAGCACAGCACTTATGCTTTACACAGCATCACATCAGGACCCTTTGATATCATAGAAATAGTTCTTAAAAGAGTATAATGCTCAAGGCAGACATTAATGCCCACTTGAGTATGATTATCTGTAAAAGAAGGCTTTAGAGAAAATGCCACACATTGAAACTGGTTCTCACTGTGTGGTCTCCTGGGGAGGACCCTCACACCAGGGCTGAGTGTCAGAATCCCATTTCCCCTCCAACCCTGTTCTCATGGTATTCATTCACATCACCAAGACCTGCAGGTCCTCGTAAGACAAAGCTCTGGCTCGGGAAAGACTTCTCTAATGAAGCTTTCACCATATGACTTATGGGCTGGGGATTCTTGTTCTTATAGAAAGTAAATGAGTTTATCAGGCCTGGGACTCAAGAGTGGTGAGCCCTGGCAGAAGGCTGCCCTACCAGACAGACCTCCCAAAAGGTTAGCGATCCTATCAGACTCTGTGCTCAGACTGATACATTAAAGAACAGCTGGTGTCAGCACAGCCCTAGATTAGAAATTCATGCAACCACCTTCCTCTGCACTTCACACAAGATGACTTTCTTATTAGGATACATCACCAGTGGCTCACCGTGTGCCCTCTGCCTGGTGCCTCAACAGGGTACAATATAAAGTGAGAGGAGATGACTAGGGTGCAGAATGACAAGCACAGAACACCAGTTAATGATTTCATACCCAGGCACTTGCTTTTCTGCACTAAACCCAAGGTCACTTGGCCACTCCTCCATTGGACCAGGGGTGGGGAACGTCCAGCCTGTGGACCATAAAAGGCCCATGAAATCACTTGGTCTGGTCCTGCCAAGGCAACTACAGTTGCAGCCATCACATTTGTTGTTGTTGTTAAGTGCCGTCAAATCAGTTCTGATTCACAGTGACCCTGTATAGTGTTTCTGAGGAGCAGCTGGAAGGTTTGAACTGCTGATCTTGTGGTTCGCAGTCCAGTACTGATCCTACAGCACAACACCACATTGTTGTTGTTGTTAAGTGCCTTCAAGTCAGTTCTGACACATAGCAACCATGAATAGGGTTTACAAAGATCAGCTGGTAAATTTGAACTGCCAACCTTGCAGTTTAAACAACGTTGTGGTCCAGTGTATTATCCCACAGTGCTCTTAATTAAATTTTGACCAAATACAGCAGGCTAATTTTTAAGTTGATAATTTTGTATGACATGCAAATTATGTCAGAAATGTTGACAGAAAAAAAGGTTCCCCAAACCTGTATTAGTTTAAGGTAGATGAGTAACTAGCAGTAATTTAAATATAATAAAATGACTACAATCCACCTCAACAAATACATGCACACAACCCAATTAGACCTGAATTCAAGTTTTAATAGCTTTTGATTTATTCCAAACAAAACATGTTTAACCATGTTTCTGGCAGCAGTGGACTCCTGCATACAAGTTCTCTCAGTAACACACTTGTTTTAAGTCTCATTTGGGTAGTTTCAAAACAAAGGTCCTGTTGTCTTCAAGGGGATCTGCTGGGTCAGTTAAATCCAAAGCAGAGAAGTCAGCTCAGGAAGTTATGGTGACTATTTTGGGGAGATTTCAAGGTGATCATTTTGATGATTTGTTCCAAAGACACAAAACAGCCTTGGGGGCTTATTATGAATAAGTTTTAAGAAAACGGAAAACTGCATTGGTGGAAAAAAGTCTAAAAAACTTATGCTGAGGAATTGTTATCCATCTTAACAATGTACATGCCCATTCTTTGCGGATAGCAAGGGCAGACCTTTAAGAATTCCAATGTGAAACCATACCTTATCCACCCTACAGCCCTGATCTTGCCCCTTCAAACTTTGCTTTTATTCAAAAACTCATAGAACTTTTCAAATGAACATGGTTTGAGCCCCCTCAAAGATGCCCAAACTGCTGCTTTGTCATGGTGCAAATTGTAGAGGGCAGAATTCTTCAAGGAAGGGTTCTAGAGATGGATATTATTATAAACACTTGTATAACTTGATAGGCTCTGAATTTGTCTGATGGAAAAATGAGATATGCTATAACAACTGATATTTATATAGATTTTTACAGATTCAAAAACATATTCACATGTAAACCAAAATCACAACAACAACAAAAGGAAATGCTTGTATAAAGCCTGACACCAGCTCTGGAATCTGGTACTGTTACTTATTATTCTATAGAACCTGTTGCTGAAGTTGAGGACATTAGTTGAGTAAGGGATAACTATGCAACTAGTAGGTGATAAACCAAGAACTTAAATCTAGGCTCGTGACATCAGAATTGTCTATCCAAAACACCACAATATAAGTGCCATAGGATTTTCAGAAGTGTTCAGGGAAGAAACCAATATCCCATTACCATTCATTCCTGGTGACCCCATGTGTGTCAGAACAGACCTGTGCTGATTTTCTGGAAGTCGATCACCAGGCCTTTCTTCCAAGGTACCTCTGAGTGAACTCAAACCTCTAACTTTCAGTTTGCAGAAACTCCAGTCCTTCAAGGTAATCAGGCAGGCTGCCTGTAAGAAAGGCACTTGAAAAAAAATCGTAAATTCTCACATAAACGAATGATTCTTTTCTTTCTCCTATGTGACCAACAGAAGCAAGCAAATAACTTTGGTAATTTAGTCTTGTGTTTATTAGAACTGTATTATTATTTTTTTATTTAATAGTTAATCCATTACATTGAGCCAGGTCATTTATTTGTGCCAAAAACAACAACTTGATAAAACAGTGGGAACATACAATCAAATATTTTATGATGCATAAGCAAGAACAAAAAAATGACATTCTTTTTTCACGTAAAACAAGCATATGTAGTCCAAAACCTTAGCTTTCTTGGTTGTAATAACTCTTGCAGTATGTGACTTCTCAGTGACAAGCTGTCACTTTCTCCATCATGTGTGGCTCATGGGTGAGATGGGTGCCTGGGTGGGTTGTTACTAAAGGAAAGCACATATTCCTAGGGTATTAGACCCTAAATTAATAGAGAGATAAAAGGTTCAAGTTCACCCAGAAGTGCCACAGAAGAAAAGCCTGGCAATTTGCTGACAAAAAGTCATCCAGTGACATCTCTGTGGAGTACAGTTCTACTCTGACGCACATGGGTCATCAGCAGGTGGAATCAGTTCTGTGACAACTGGTGGTGGAGACAGGTTTGAGACTGGACAGCATGGCTATGTCTCATGTACAATGATGATGCATGCCCACCATCTGGTCCTACCTCTGCCCCCTCTGCTCACACCATGGCAGCCTTCCAGGCCAATGGAGAGGTTTTTTCACCCTGTTTTGAAGCAGGTCCCTGCCTGGGGAAGAGAGCTGTTCTTACACAAACAGTGTGAAATGAAAAACCAGATGTGTAGCTAGGGTCTGTGCACATGGAGGCTGGATAAGTGTTGTGAGTGCCCTATCCCACCCTTCACACTCTTGCTGTATGTACCATTCCTCCTGTCAGGTCAGCATTCAAGTACTACTCTGAAATTAAAGGCAAAACAAATCTGAAAAATCTTGGCTGTGGTTATTTTTTCTATTATATACTAGATGCTGTTTGCTCAGGCACTTAAATCACACTGTAATAAAGAAGCAGGTGATTTGTGTCTAAGGGGGGAGGATTACACTCAACAACTAAGTGATCTGTAAGATCTCACATTTTTTAATCTCAGAATGAAACCCTACAAGTCCTACACATTAGAAGCTTTACTGGAGGAAAAAAGTATTTATAATCCTCAAAGAAAATGGTCATTTTTTTTTTTAAACAAATGTAAAACAAAACAATTTCTGATCTCTTTTTTTTTTTTTCTGTTATCATGCAATATCCCATAGAATGTCTTATTTAAATAAATAATACCAGAAGGAATTAACTCAATCAGAGAGATTTCCCCATATTTTCAAATATATCTGTTTAGTTTTCTAGGACTGTAAGAGCACAACTTATTGTCTCCTAGTTCTGGAGGCTACAAGTATAAATCAAGGTCTTAGCTGTGTTGATTCTTTTGGTATGTTTTGAGAGATATGTTCCTTTCCCCCCTCCTGGCTTCCAGTAGTTCCAGGTGTTGCTTGGTTAGCAGCTACAACACCACGTGGTACCCTTCCTCTGTCTTCCTGTCTCTGTGTGACCTATGATATAGGGTTAGGACTCAACCTACGCCAGTGCTGCCTCATGTTAACTGATAATATCTGCAAAGACTGCTTCCAAACAAAACTGTGCTGAAAATACCAGAAGTTTAGACTTCCACATATCTTTTGAGGGATGTGATTCTATTCATAGCAATACTCTGACTAGATGTAGCTGTTTATTAAGATTTGCATATTTATCCATCCATCAGCAGAGTGTTCAATGTGTTCCAGGCATTCAGAAGACAGAGCTGGGGTAGGGGAATGAGGAGCCAGGCATAGAGTTAATCATAGTTCAGGGAGGTGAGGCTGGCTAGGGAGGGCAGAGGCAGCCACCTGAATAAGCTGGACAAGAAATAGGATATCCTGGAGATTTCTAGAGGTGGGACTAATGGAGTGTCTGAAGGACAAGTAGGACTGATACAGATGAAGAAGAAGGGACAGAGATAGAGTTCACCCCTATTCAAAGCATAGTACTTGCCTCTTCAGGGAACATGTCCAAGAGACAGCAAGTATTTCTCAGCACTAAGACCAGGGCAGTGGTAAGATGCATTTGTAGGAAAAACCTGGAACCCATTTATGGAGGAACCAGTATTCCCCGTCTTCAGTAAAGACTCGATCCTGAAAACCTATGAGTGGTGAGGGAATTTTACTTAGGGAAGCAACAGATTTATTTATTGTTCACCAGAGAGACATGATCAAGGGAAAAGTTCCTCCTGGGGCAGGAAAGAAATCGTGAAGGAGGAAAGACAATGTCGGGACCCAGCAGAGCAGGCAGATAGACTCAGGGCCAATGAACTTCCAGTGTTACAATGATCTGTCTCACATCCACACAATGCGAGATCCGACAGTGACAACATTGAACACGGCATGAGGTGAAGAACTATGGCGTTCTGTTTTACCAACAAAGCATCAATATCTTGAGATACCTTGATCAAGGGCACACAGCTAATAAGGGAAGACAAAATACAATTCCAGTTCTTCAGTTATCATAGAAATGATGGCCAGAATTTTATATCCCAAAGACCAGCACACGAAAAAGAGAATTTCTAACCCTGGGCCCTTCTGACATTTTGGGGCTGGGTAACTGCTGTGGGAGCAATTCTGTGTGTTGTCCCAGGACTTTCTACTCACTGGATGCCAATAGCAACCTCCCTCCACCCATAGTTGTGACAGTCAAAGATATACAATAAGAGAGAGGAACACAACAAAAACTTTATCTCTAGACATTGACAAGTGTGCCTGGGGAGCAAAGTGATTCCCGTTGCCCTCCCTTGAGAAGCACAGGTCTAGCACATAGTATTTGTTAATTGTTTGTTGGGCTTCACTGAATAGAATTGGAAATGTGGCTAATCCCTATTTGGATAGGGATTTCTTTATCCTACTTAACTGAATTCATTTCCAACAGTTACTGAGTATTTCTAAACATTTCTATCCATCTTGGCAGAATTGATAGTATTATTTGCAAATCAGCTTTTTTTTTTTAAGACTTTGCATTTTGATAAATGAATTTTCAGTGGTGAGTTTACTCATTGTTGTCTTGGAGCTTCTTCAACTCTTTGACTGCAGACTTTGAAACCTCCAGACCAAGCCTTGTTTCAGTCACTGGTGGAGCATAAGCAAAGCGGTTAATACACAGGGCTCTGAAACTGAACAGAAGGCACAGATTGGGAACTTGGCTTAACTTTTTATTAGCTGTGTGATCTTGGGAAAAGTACACATTTTTCTGTGCCTCAGGTTTCTTCTCTGTAAAATGGGGCTAATACTAAAGTCTTTTTCATAAGATTATTAGAATTTAGCTGGGCATATAATAAGCACTCAGTAAATTTTAACTGTGTAATTTTTGTTATTTGAATTCTAAGAACTGAAGCTCCTATTTACAGAGCAGTTATTAAGTTCCAACATTGCAGTATGAATTTAACTTTATGGATGAAACTCTTATTTATTTTATAAAAACACAAAATGTATACTTGGAGCCTTAATTCTGCAGGAAGGGAAAGCTGTTTCTGTGTACTGAAGACCCACTTTCCCTAGGGCCATGCCTGTGTTCTGGCTTGGTGCCACCCAACACACTGGGCTAGGGAAAGCTGCCTACCTATTCTTTGTGCCGTCTGTTCATACATGTTTTCCATTGTTTGTTCGGATCTCTAAGTCCTTTGACTACTTGGGAAGCCTTCCAATCATCCAGTATTCCACTTGCTCTCCAGGTTATCTGTCTACCTGGTTTCCCTAAAACAATCTCTTTTCCTTTATGTGGCTTATAGGGTAGGATTATAGGGTTATCTCTGTGGCCTCCTAATTTCTCAGCATTGGAATCCCTGCCAAACTTCTACATCCTCATCTACTGAGAGGCAACAGCATTCATTGGTCCCTCTTAAGAGTCCTACTACTTACTTCTTCCCATAAGCCTCCTGGGATCTTGCTACCTTGTCGGTACAATGAGCACATCTCACTATTTTCTGGACTATGGGTAAGGGAGCAGGGAAGGAGAGAGAAAATATAGGGAGAAAAACAAGCATGAATTGCTATCATAAAAATAAGTCACCACATACCATACATGTTTATTTAATCATTATAATGACTCTATGAGGTATATACCATATTCATATTGTTGTTGTGGTTGTTGTTGGGCTTATAGTGACCTTATGTGACAGAGAACTGACACTGAAGTTTTCCTAAGCTGCAGGTCTTTCTACTGAAGAGCTAACATTACAGTTAGCAATGGAGTGCTTAACCATTGAGTCATCAGGGCGCTGCCTTCGATATTAAAGAGAGAAAAATTTATATTAGAGAGGGGACTAGATCTACTCAGGGTAACACGACAAATAAATGGTAGAATGAGAATACAGCTTCAAGTAGAGTCTCACTTTGAGAGTCATGCCCTATGTTTCAGTGACTATTACCCCCAACCGGCACCTACCCTAGAGTCTAGAACACGGGACTTACTCCATCTCTGCTTATTAAATTAATTACATGCTCTACTACTCTTCAAATCATCCTATTTCTCTTGAGTTGATTGCCTGAAATAATCTCTAATCATATTCTCTCAGATATGGAGATTGTTTTGACTGTATGTGTAGACTGGAAATAATTTGCCATTATTTTTGTTTAGGATGCTTGTGAATGTATAAATATAATCATTTAAAAAGAAAATGGAGCGCTATTTTAAAACAAAAGCAAAGTCACAAGCCCACATGTTTAAGTTCAAATTTAAGGGACACATTTGTGAACATTAAAAATCTACTTTTTCAACAAGTATTTCTTTTGGCAAACTTTTCTGGCTTCTCCTTTCAAGAAATGCTTAAAAAGAAGCACACAAAAGCTGAGGTCTTTCTAATGGTTTTTCAATTTTCCTTTAAAGATACAAGAGTTCCTGCAGTACTGAATCTTTAGGTAAGCATCTGACCATCTCCGAGTTGGCAATATCACCATTTGTGGGTTAAGGACAGCTCTGTGCCTCTCTCTAAGGAGAATCTTGACAATGGTGACAAACATCTTCATTGCTTCCTTCAGTGCACAACACTTGCCCTGGAGTTCCTTGGCAATTTCTCAGAAAATAAGTGCCCTCCTCAAAATTCACAGCAAATTGTCCAGAGCAGAAATGAAATGAATGTATCAGATCTTTGGACTCCTCCAGACGGATGTATCATTTCTGTAGTCCTTTTTTTAGAAAAATCAATTCCATGTGAAACAAAAACATCCACTGCCATCGTGTCTATTCCAACTGTTAGTGATCCTGTAGTAATACTATAGCACAGACTAGAACTGGACCATGGGTTGCCAAGGCTGTAAATCTTTAGGAAAGGAGATTGCCTCATTTTTCTTTTGTGGAATGGCTGGCGTTAACAGCCCAGCACCAAATCCACTGTGCCATTATTTGTTTTAAATGGTATTTTTGTATTCTTTATGTACATTGTTGTTGTTGTTAGGTTTGGAAGCACCCCGTATAAATGTCAGTATAGATTCCTGTGGAATCCTCAAGTGATGCAAATAATTAAAGGCTCAGCAGCTCAGACTCATAGTGACACTGAGAAGGGTTTCCAAGGAGCAGCTGCTGGGTTTGAACTGCCAACCTTTTGGTTAGAAGTCTTGTGCACACCAGGAGATAACCATCTAAAAAAAAAATTGCCTCCAACTTTATTCTAACTTACGGTGTCTCCATGTGTAACACAGTCAGACTGAACTCCACAGGGTTTTTAATGACTGATTTTTTTAAAGTAGATTTCCAGGCCTTGCATTTGAGTTTGAGTATCCAGTAGTTCAGTTAGCGATGTTGTTGTTGTGAAGTGCCTTCAAGTCGATTCTGACCCATAGTGACCCTGTATAGGGTTTCCAAGGAGCAGATGGTGAGCTTGAACCACCGATCTTTGCAGTTCAAACGACTTTGCAGTCTGACGCATTAGCCCACAGCGCCACACCAATAGAGCCTGTTAATTATTTGCATCACCTGAGGATTCCACAGAACTCTATACTGACATTGATAAGGAATGGCATACAAATTTCTATCGATAATGCAGAAAAACAAAAAGAGAAAAAGACAATAAGTTGTGCTATAGAATTATGTCTATTGACCATATATAACACTCTCTATTGACCATATATAACACTCTATGCCTGGTATCAGTAGCAGAGTGGCTTCATAGAATTAGCACTGAACTTCTAACCACAAAGTCAGTAGTTCGAGCCTACCAGCCACTCCTTGGGAGAAAGATGATGCTCCCGCAAAGATTTACAACCTCAGGATGTTGTGAGTCAGAACCTACTCAACATCACTTAGCAACAACATGCCTGGCATATTTTGAAGCCCTGTGTCATTGTTGTGAAGTGCTGTCACAATCATTACTATGTCTGAGTCCAATGTTGCAGTCACTGTGTTAATCCATCTCGTTGAGGGTCTTCCTCTTCTGCAATGATCTTCTAATTTACCAAGCATCATGTCCTTCTCCAGGGACTGCACCCTCCTGAGAACATGTCCAAAGTGTGTGACACAAAGTTTGTCATCCTGACTTCTAAGGAGCATCCTGATTATACTACTTCTAAGATGGACTTGTTACTTACTCTGGTAGTTCATGGTATATTCACTTCTCTCTTATCAGATGCCAGCACTACACGGACCAAGACCTTTCTCATTCCCACCACTATCTTGATATTTATAAACTCAGGAGCTGAGAATAAGCACTAGGAGGAGAAGGAAAAGATGAGGCAGGGACGAGTGATAAATTAATTGACTGGATATAAACCTGAAATGCCTGCACTTACCCAAAGTGACAAGGGTGTGTTTTGTTTTGTTTTGTTTTGTTTTCAGACATGAGGCGAATGGAGCCTGAGACAGAAATTAAGTTCAATTACACAAAGATAAAAGTACCTGTACTTTTGGAGACCTGAATTTGTGTCAGTAAAAAAAAAGGGGGGCAGATAATTTCTTCCAGTGTTTCTGGTCAATCACAGCATCCATTGGGTAACCCCAGAAAGTAAAATAAGAGTAGAGTGACCAGACAGGAGACCCAGCAGTACTCTGAAGTTGTCTGCCTCTCCATTCACCATTGTAATTGAGGAGTGGCCATTTTAGCTGATAAACATCTGGATCTTCCAGGCTAAACCATAATCCAAATTTAAATTTGAACCATGTCTTTAAAATAGTGCTGGTTCTAAAACAATGGCTATTGTCTGTTACAAGTCCATGCCACTTAGATTTCACTGATGGCCCTAGAGTCTGCATGGGTGAAAACAGAATATGTTGTTCTCTATTTTATTATCAAGCTTTCAAGAAATGTGACCGCATGTTGCATCAGTCCAGGGAAAACCTCTGACCTGACCATTTCAATCCCTTGTATTGTTGATCAATGGAGGTCAGCTCCAAAGGTGCAAACTCAGATAGGACTGATCAAGTTCAGGAAGCCAAGGGATTGAGACATCTTTAAAGAGAGAGAGAAATCTTCTATTTAGCTTCAAGTAGCATCAGAATAAACCCAAAGAAGGTAGGGACCTTATTGTTAGAATGATATTATTATTTCAGGTAAGAATCCTAGGAAAGGCATTGAAAAGAATCGCTGAGAATGATATGGAAATCTTAGTATGCAGCTCCATGGTGCTAGCTTGTTGCTTGTTCCTAATGAGGTGTGTGTTTGATGTAAAATAAATGTGTACAATGGGTCGAGAGTGGGGTATAATATGGCACATCCTGTCGTACATCAGACATAGCCTTCAAATTGAGGAGGAGCTCATTAACTTCCTCTCCAAAGTACAGCTTTGGCTGTGCACTGCTTCTTCTGAATAGTAACTGATACAACAAAGGATAAAACAGCTTCAGAGGATGAAACGCAGATGCTTTACTAAACCAAACTGTGGCTGTGTCAGACAAGGAGACATTTAATGAGGAGCTACCAGAGTTTATGCTTCTTCAGAACCTACGAAGAGGCTTCTTGGATCACAGGTAACACATCCCACTGAGAACTGAGACTGAGACCTAATTTACCATCTTGAGTATTCACAGAGATCTGATTCCCAGTTTAAAATGTTTGTTACATTGGTATATTTCAATCCCAGAAGATAGGGGAAGGAGTCAATGCTTTGGTGATGGTGGTGCTTTGGAGACATGTTAAATCAAGAGGCCAATGAATAGATAACACACTCGCATATACAAAGAAATAGAATGGATCAAGGCACATATAAAAATGAACACCCTCAATAGTTAATGAAACAAATGAAGATTGAACAATTGGTGTTGTAAAGTGCCGTGTTGGTTCCAACCTGTAGCGACCCTGTTATAGGGTTTCCGAGGAGCAGCTCGTGAGCTTGAACTGCCGACCTTGTGGTTGAAACTGACACTGCAGCCCAGCACATTAACCCTCAAACAACAAAATACACTTTTTCATTTAAAATTGGATTTTTTGTTAAGTAATGATGCTTACTGATGGTGATAAGTAAGTGAGCTGCACACGTGCATGTGTTCTACTGGTGGTCTCATAGCTTGGTTCAACTTTCTGAAAACAATTTGTTTTTAAATATCAAAATCTAATAGTGACCCTATTGTTGTTGTTGTTGCAGTTCTGACTCATAGTGACCCTGTATAGAGTTTATGAGGAGTGGCTGTTGAGTTTGAACCGCTGACCTTGCTATTCAAACCAACCTTGTAGTCCAGTGCTTATCCTACAGCCCCACACCAGGACTCCAGAGAGCTATGGTGGTGGTGTGCCATGGAGTCGATTCCAACTTATAGCAACGCTGTATAGGTTTTCTGAGGCTGTAAATCTTTCTCCCCACAGAATGGCTGGCAGTTTCGAACTGCAGATGAGGTTAGCAGCCCAACTCGCAACTACTACACTACCAGAGCCCCTTAGAGATCCTATGTTGTTGTTGTTCTTAAGTACCGTGGAGTCGGCCCGACTCATAGTGACCCTGCACAGGGTTTCCAAGGCTGTAAATCTTTATGGAAACAGAAAGTCTCATCTTTCTCCCATGGAAAGGCTGGTAATTTTGAACGGCTCACCTTGAGGTTAGCAACCCAACTTGTAACCAGTATATTACCAGAGCCCCTTAGAGATCCTATAGGACAGGGTAAAACTGCTCCCTGGGGTTTCCAAGGCTATGAATCTTTACAGCAGTCAACCTCATCTTTCTCTCTTGCATCGCCTGGTGGGTTTGAACTGCTAGGCTTTTGGATAGCAGTTCAACTCCTAACCCACAGCACCACCAAAACTCCTTCTTAGATAACAGAATCTTGAAATGCTGTACTCCCTTTGAATCAAGTATTCCATTCCTAAGACTACCACTAAAAATTCACAAATGTGGGAAAGGATTCATTCGTAAAGACGATAATTATTTGCTGCTGTTGTTAAGTGCCTTCGAGTAGATTCTGACTCATAGTGACTCTGTTTATGGTTTCCCAGGCTTTAAAACTTTGCAGGAGCAGATAACCTCATCTTTCTCTTGCAGAGCAGCTGGCGGACTCAAACCACTGACCTTGTGGCTCACAGTTCAGTGCTTGTTGTACAGAGTCCCCAAGCTCCACAGATGTTCATCACAGCACCATTAGTAATACACATGTATATTGTGGTAGTGCTAGTGGTGGTGTGCCATCAGGTTAGTTCCAACTCATAGCAACCCCATATGGGGTTTCCAAGGAGCAGCTGGTAAGTTTGAACCACAGACCTTATGGTTAACAGTCCAGTGCTTATCCTACAGTACCACACCAGGACTGTTTCTATATAATATCTACAAACTTTAGAAACATTTGTTTTCACAGGAATCTTATGTGGACATTCAAACTCATGTCTTAAAGAATATGTGTGTGTGTGTGTGTGTGTGTGTTAAGTGCCGTCGAATTGGTTCCAACCCATAGAGACCCTGTACAGGGTTTCTGAGGCTGTAAATCTTTATGGGAGCAGAACGCCTCATCTTTCTCCTGCAAAGAATATTTAAGATAGTGAAAATTGCTCACAGTGAAAAACAATTGTAGCCAAGAATGATCACAAATTTATTTTTAAATTATACATATGAGTATACTAATAGTAACTATGTGTAAATGAAAGAAGTCCATCTTTATTTATGTACTGTGTTGCTGTAGTACATAAACAAAGGTGGGCCTCTTTTGTACACATATAGTTAGTATGAGTGTACTAATTTATGTACTATGTTGTTTTTGGGGTCCTGGTGTGGCCCTGTGGGTTAATGAGCCAGACTGCAAAGCTGTTTGAACTGCAAGGTCGGTGGTTCAAGCTCACCAGCTGCTCCTCAGAAACCCTAAACAGGGTTGCTGTGGGTTGGAACTGACTCAATAGCACTTAACAACAACAACAACAACATGTTGCTGTTAAGTGCTATCGAGTCAGCTCTTACTCATTGTGACCCTGTAAAGGGTTTTTGAGTAGTGGCTGGCGGGTTTGACCCACTCACCTTATGGTTAGCAGTCCACTGCTTATCCATACCAGGACTCCATCTATATATTGTTTGTTGTTACTGGTTATGTACTGTAGAGTTGACTCTGACTCTTAGCAACCCTGTGTAGGGTTGACAAGGAGCAACTGGTGGGTTTGAACTGCTGACCACATCAGGATTGTATACGTGCCTCAAAAAAATAAAACTGGATGAAAAATACTGTTAAGGATTAACCTTGTATATCCTTTGCAGGTGGGGTCCATTTTCTTATAAAAATAATGTATAATTCCCACAGTTTCTATAATATTAAAATGCTCATTTTTAAATTAGTGAAAGAGACTAGGTGTCCGTTTGGCTTGAGCTCTTAATCCAAGTGACCTCCAGCATTTTCATCTCTCACTCCTCCCAGAAAGATTTAGTGTGCCTGTGGCTACCTTTACCGCCTACAGTGATCATACCTGAGAACAAAGCAAGAAGGAAGGTTCTCTGAAGAGCCTTGGGTGGAGAGGAGTTGTAAGAATGCTCACAGACAGAACCAGTAGTTATTTGAAGGGTCAGGTACCCACAATGCTGCTTTCTGGGAGTCCTGGTAGTGCAATGGGTTAAGCATTGGGTGCTAACCAAAGGGCTGACAGTTCAAATCCAGATATGGCAGTCCACTCCCAGAAAGATTCCCAGTCTCAGAAAACCTATGGAAAAGTTCTACTCCGTTCTATAGTGTTGTTGTGAAGTACCAGCGAGTTGGCTCAGACCCATACTGACCCTGTATAGTGTTTTCGAGGAAGGGCTAGTGGTGTGAACTGCCAACTTTATGTTTAGACGTTTAGTGCTTACCCTACAGTGCCATACCAGGACTCTGGTTACTTTAAGGCAGTGTGCTTGGTTTGGGGTTTATGAAGCATGCTAAGGTTCCTGGAGGAGTTCTTGTGGGTTAATGCGCTGTGCTGCAAAGTCACTTTGAACCACAAGATCAGCGGTTCAAGCTTACCAGCTATTCCTCAGAAACCCTATACAGGGCCTCTATGGGTCGGAATCAACTTTTAGGCACTTAATGACAACAAAAAGGTTCCGGGAAGGAGTCTTGGTGGTGCCATGGGTTAAGCTTTGAACTGCTAACTACAAGATCGAAGGTTCAAACCCACCAACTGCTCCATTAGAAAAAGCTAAGGCTGTCTGCTCCCATAAAGACTTCATCTCAGAAACCCTATGGAACAGTTCTGCTCTGTCTTATAGAGTTGCTTTTACTTGGAATTGACAGAAATGCAATGAGTTGGGTTTGAGGTCCTGGATGGCTATTGGTTGCTAGCTTAAAAGGTGACAGTTCAAAGCCATACCCCAGCACTGCAGAAGAAAGCCCTACCAGTCTGTTTCTGTAAAGATTCCCCACCCACTGCCAGTGATTCAGTTCCGACTCATAGCGCCCCTTTGTGAAGTGTGTAAATCACTGCAGGGGCAGAAAGCCTTCTCTTTCTCCCACAGAGCAGCTAATGAATCCAAACTGCTGACCTTGTGGTTAGCAGCCCAAAAGCCAAAAAAAAACACGATGAGTTTGAATCAGTTTTGCTCTGGTTCTGGGGAGTAAAGGACATGTTATTGGTTATTTAGTGGTTTTTTTTTAAGTGTTCATGGAAAAGAACTGAATTCACTGCTCATGATGTCACATGAGTGGGACAGCCACAGGGTTGGATGTAGAAAGTTCTAGAAAACACCATGACTCCTCAGACACCAAGATTTAAAATACTCTGAAACCCAGGGATGTCTTTTCTGATCCTGTTGTTGTTATTGTTAAATGCCATTGGACTGATTTTGACTCATAGCGAGCCTGTATAGGGTTTCCGAGTAGTGGCTGGTGGGTTTGAACCACTGGACCTTTCAATTAGTCGTTCATTGCTCATCCTACTGTGCCACACCTGGATAGAGTTGGATTATAATGGTGCTGGAGACAGGACACTTGGGGTTTCTTGGGCTGAGTTTCAGCCCAGGAGAATTCCAGAGTGAGGTCTTGGAAATATTTGAACCACATTTTAGTTCATTGGTTCTCCTATCCCATAAAACTATAGGCCACCAGCTTCACCGAGCCTACGCTACTCTTCATAAACTGAAATTATTTCCTAAGGAAAGGACAGCCTTGGCAGAAAAAGGTCAGTCAGTGACTGATGGACAGAAACAGTGGGAGAGCTCCCTCTTGTACTTGGGAGAAACCCTCACAACCAGGTGCAGCCTCCTTCCTGAATAGTTGCTGCCAAGTGATTGAAAGTCCCCTCTGCAGGTGCAACTGAGCCAGGGATTCAGGCTTCATCCCACTGGCACATGGCAGATGAAAGCAAACGGAGAGGGTGCTGGGAAGGTCACCGCCAGACTATTGTCACCAGGCTTCTGAAGTGAGGCCAGTGAAAGGGGAGACAATTAATAGTAAATGATGCTTTCCTGTTAAGTGAATGTCTCAGCTGCAAATCAACGTGGGAAACCAGCTCAGTTCTGAGGCTAGCTAGCCACTGTGGCCGCTGCTAGTAGGGGAATAAAGGGACATGTTATTGGGTATTTAGTGGCTTTTTAAGTGCTCGTGTAAAAGAACATACTGAATTTACTGCAAAGTTATAAAAATGATTGGGCTTTATGGGCTCTACCATAAAGAGGATATGCCTCACCTGTGGGATCCGGTCGCTAATGAGATCCCAAACAAATGTGTCCTCCCAGAGTGCAGAGCAGCTGTTCTGAAGAGGGTTTGTTTTAGAAGGTGCCAGTTAGTATAGCTCTTATGCAAGACTTCACCACTACCCTCTGTCTCCTCGGGCCATTCGTCATCTCTTTCAGATGAAAAAGCCAATAAACCCTTTACCACTGCCTTGATGCAGCAGGAACCAAGGCCTGGGTTACAGGGATGGATGGAGTTAATGGAGCTGGAAGAAAGGGCAAATTAGGGGCAGTCTCATCCACTCAGTGAACCCTGAGATTGATTGCTGCTCTCCACACCAGTCAACAAAGGGTGTTAGCTCTTCATTACAGACTGAATTCAGCTTAAGTTCAGACAGTTTAGGAAATCTGAACATAATTCTTTTTATCATCTTCTGGTACTTCCCAAATACCCTGCTTTCTTTGTGCTACATCAACTTGGTCTCAATTCATGAGGGGGAATAGCTAAGATGAATTTTATATCTAGGAACCAATAACATCATTGTATGGAAGTTGTGGAGTATAAGAAGGGAAAATTAATAAATTTGGGCAGATGGCCATCTATAAATTTCAGTTATCCCTGGCACAACTGTCAAGACTTCATCTATTGTTCTTCCCCTTTCTCAATTCCTTTGATCAAGTACAAGCGGTGTTAGGACTGAATTGAAAGCGGTGCAATGGTAAAGTATCCCTTCACATCGTCACAAATTAGTTTTTTGACTCTGAATGTCTTGAGGACAAGGTGTGTCTTTCAAATCCATGTCTGAGCACCTGACACATAGAAGGCAACCGATACATATTGGCTAATTAATCCTGTAATGAAAGAGGGTAATACATGAAATGCAGGGTATTCTGATGATCTAGGTGATAAAGTCAACAAGTTCATTAAAATAAAAATCTATACCTTGCTAGTCATCAAGTTAAACTTCATGGAAAGGAGCAATTTGCAGCCAAAATCTATAGGCGAAAACCTAGACCCACAGCCATTGAATCACTCTGAATCATAGTGATTTGAATCTCTGAATCACCCTATAGTGATTTGAAAAGACTGTAAATCTTTGTGGGAGCAGACAGCCTCATCTTTTTCCCATGGAGCAGCTGGTGGGTTTGAACTACTGACCTTGCAGTTAGCAGCTTAGTGTCTAACATACAGGGCAATCAGAGCTCCTTAAAGTTTCTAGGCAAATGGTTCAATAAACAGATCTCTTTTAGTGCAGGACTTCTCCACGACTCCAATCTGCATTGTGAATTTTCCAGGTTAATTTCCAAATATATATATACTTAAGCAAGGAATCCTTATTGGTAGAACTCTCTTATTTGTGGAAGGTTTTACAATCAGACTACCTGGTTGTGAGCAAATTACTTAATCCCTCTATGTCACAGATTCTTTATCAATGAAAAGGAGAATAATAATAGCACCCAATTCATAAGAGCACCAAGAATATTAATTGAGGTAATACATGCAAATTAACACTCTATAGTTTTTTTTCTTAAAACATAACCAATATGCAATAAATCTTAACTACTATTAGAATTCCAGCACTCATCTGTCAGTTTTTTATACTGTAGTAACTTGCACGTTGCTGTGATCCTGCAAACAATGCCACCTGGTATTTTAAATACCCTGAGGTGAAGAGGTTCAGTGGAACTTCAAGACTAAGACAAACTAAAAGAAAATTCTGGTGATCTCCTTCCAAAAATTAGCCTTGAAAACCTTATGGATAACAAAAGCATATTGTTCAATATGGTGTTGGACCCAAAATACACAGTGGCTACAACAATGAACTCAGGCATAATAATAATTGTAAAGGTGATACAAGAGTCTGTGTTGTGAATGGGGTCACCATGAATCTGAGCCAACTAGGCACTGAACAACATCAACATTCTAAGTATTTTGTGCATTGTTAACAAACAGCAAAAGGAGATGTGTATAGAATAGCTTCCAGAAGCATGGAGCATCCCTATTGTCAATACCATTACTTTTTGACTGTGCTCTAAGTAACCCTGAGGTTCCTAAGGAACACATTGGAAGCAGGAGGAGAATATAGTGAGAGATGAAGAGACACTGAAGAAGAGATGCTCTGGGCTTCTTCCCTCCCATGCACCCAGCAGGAATTTTAATTACAAAGCCTCTACCTATGATTTTGAGCAGAATGGAGACAGATAGAGTTCTGCTACTTAAATAAGCTATTATTTTTGTTGTTATTGTTAAGTGCCGTCAAGTGGATTCTGACTCATAGTAACCCTGTATAGGGTTTCCAAGAAGTGGCTTGGAACCGCTGACTTTGTGGTTCAAACCGACCTTGTAGTCTAGCATAAACTGACCTGCAGCACACTTTCTTAAATAATGTAAATGAAAAGGACCAATAGAAAAGATACACTCCAGTAGAATTAATCCAGCACTCCCTGGGGATGAAGGAGCCCTGAATCTGCGGTAGGTTAAGCATTGGACTGATAACTGCAAGGTCAGTGGTTCAAACCCACAAGCTACTCTGTGATCAAAAGAGAAGACTGTCTGTTTCCTACAGATTTATAGTCTTGGAACCTCTAACGAGAGTTCTACTATGTCCTATAGGGACACTCGGAGTCAAAATGAACTTGATAACTTTGGGTCCCTGAGGATGAGAAATGCTATCTTTTGTTCCAGCTCTTGTTTGGGGATTTCAAAATAATTGTTCATCATTTTGCCTTTAGTTGCTGGCCAGCACTCCTTTGGGTTCATGAATTGTGCTGCTGGCCAATCCAACAGAAATAACAATGCCCCTGGAGCAGCTCCCAGCTCTTCTTACCACGCTGGTTCTTGACCCTTTGAATCAGAAAGAAGATGGGTTTTCTGAATTTGAATTCAGTCCTAGCTTGGGACTGTGCATGAGGTACTTTGCTGTGCTTTGCTATATGCCTCGCTTTACCTGGTGTGGCGCTGTGGGTTAATGTGCCAGACTGCAAAGCCATTTGAACTTCAAGGTCAATGGTTCAAGCTCATCAGCTGCTCCTTGGAAACCCTATACAGGGTTGCTGTGGGTGTACTTCACAACAACAACACCCTGTTGACATAAAAATGTAGATTTCTTCATTTTATAATGGTGTGTTTACACTAAACACAAAGGAGAAAGGAGTGCAGTCTATGCTGTTTAATGTATGAAAGGCCTTCAAAAACTTCATGGAAAAATGGAATTAAGAGATAATGGAATGATTCCATGAACTTTTTGAAGCCCCCTCACATACCCACTCCATGTCATCTAAACCCAGTGCTATCCTTATCTGCACTTACTCTGACATCCTGTACTTTGGGGATCACCGTCAAAATGCCAGCAGAGTCATGACAGCATTGCAAATAAGCGAGTTTGTCTTCTGAGAGTTATTGGTCATCTTGGCATTCAAGGGTGTGCTGTCAGCACAGAGTCCAGGGACCAAGATGCACAGCCCCCATTATCGCTCCTGATAGGAGTCACAGCCCAAGCAGGGCCTCAGAGACAAGCTCAGAAAATGTGTTCCCACAAGTTTGACAGCCTCAGAGAAAGATCTCTTTAGCTGAGTTTCCTCCACATGAACCTTTCAGACTCAACTAACTACCCTGTGCTCCGGCTTTCCTCACAACTGTGGCATCAAAACCAGCTCCTGGCAACAATTTCTTCACTGCAAATCAAGGATTTACCTCCTGCTCCTCCTCCTTGTGGGCCAAAACACTAATGTTTTAATTAAATACAGTGTAGAGCACTCTAGAGTTTGTCATTAAGAAAACACCAATGAAGCATAATCCCATTAGCTGAAAATTATTTCTCATCCTCATAGACTCAGAGTTTCCAAGGTCTGAAAGAAATTGAGACCCAAGCCTGACAAAGAGGATTATATTCAGGCTTGCTGTGAGCTCCTGAAAATACCCAGCACCCCTGAAACATGAGTGGTTTGGAGTTAGAACCCTGCTTATCATGCCCACTGTGTCTGATTAATAGTATGTTGATAGTAACTTCACAGATGTGCCCAAAATGACACAAGCATGAGCTAAGCTCCTCTTATCAATGGATTATGAGGTCAAGTTAGATGGGACTAAGGTTTATTCTCTCTGGTGCAATCCAATACAATATGATAACTGTAATGACAATGGTGTATTTGTGTTCATTAAGAGCCTAGAGAATGTTCCTCATAAGTAAAGATGATGAGATTTAGACTCACTTAATTTGGACATTTCATTCAGAAAGGTCAGTTTTTAGAAAAAAAAAAAAAATCATGCTTGGTAAATAAAGTACAGAAGCAACAAAAACTAGAGAAACCCCCAATGAGAAAAAATTGGCACAACAGCCACAGCGAAAGATTAAAATTTACCAAAAGTTGTGAAGATGGCGCAAGACCGGCCGTCATTTCACTCTGTTAAAAGCAACGATGCCTTGAGTCTGAGCTGGCTCCATGGCAACTCCCAACAACAAGAGTCTAGGGAAGGGCCCTTTTCCAGAATACAGCATTAAATGAAAAGGCATGTAGGGACTAGAGAAGAAATATGCCTTGTTGCATACTGAGCAGACCTCAGTCTGTAGCTATGAGAACGACAACTCAATAATCTCCAATTACAAACTTACTGGGTAGCCTTTTCTTCTCTTAAAATACTAGGCTGCTGTGATTCTCTTGCATTTTTGTAGAGTGTTATGCTTTCCAAATTGGTTTCCCTTTTCAGTTTGGCCCAAATAACAGCCTAAATTTACACATCCCAGCATGAAGAATCTACAAATGAAGGTGGGAATAAATGGTAATGGCCTCTTGCTGACTCCAGTTACATGACATTAAAAAAGAAACAAATATAATACAACCCTGTGATAATTAAGGTTTTGTGTCAACTTGACTGGGCCAAGATTCTCTGTGGTTTGGCAGTTAAGATGTAGCTATTCCCCATGATGTGATTTCATATATAAACCAATAAAAGCATTAACGGAGTCCTGGTGTGCTGAGGTTGGAAAAATACTGGACTTCTAAACACAAAGTCAGTGGTTCAAACCCACCATCTGCTCCTTGGAAACCATATACAGGGTTGCAATGAGTTGGAACTGGCTCTACAACACTTAACAACAATGACATCACTTTTAACACCACTACCACCCTGATCTGATTTATGGGAGATTTGTTTTACAAGAGATCAAAGGAGAGAGACTTGAACAGGGAAAGAGGGATCTACTATTACCAAGATAGAAGAACCAGGGGTAGAGTGTGGAGTTTGAACCTGGGGTCCATGCACTGTAAGCTCCTAGATCCAGGGGTAGATTGATGCCAATATGTATGGGGATCATCAAGGAACACATGGCCTACCAATGCTGAAAGGAAATAAGGACCTTCCCTAGAACCAGCTCAGAGAAAGCCTTCGCCAATAACCAGTACTGTGAATTCACACTTCTGCCCTCCTAAACTGTGAGAGAATAAACTTGTGGTTGTTAAAGCCGAGCACTTGGGCTAGTTCTGTTATAGTAGCATTAGAGAGCCACGATAAACCCAATGTGAAGGATATTAGCCTGTACCTTACAAACACCAACATTAATGTAGAGTTCCAACCCTTATCCCACAATTCTGAAGGAGTAGGCAGTGACTACAAGACTACCTATCCTGTTGTTGTTGTTCTTAGATGCCATCAAGTCGGTACCAACTCATAGCGACCTTATGCACAGCAGAATAAAACACTGCCCAATCCTGGACCAACCTCACTATTGTTGCCACACTTGAGTCCATCGATGCTGCCACTTGGCCAATCCATCTCGCTGGGGGAGTCTTCCTCTTTTTCTCTGACCCTCCACCTTACCAAACATGATATCCTTCTCTAGCGACTGGTCCCTCCTGACTATATGTCTGAAGTATGAGAGATGAAGCTTGGCCATCTTGGCCTCCAAGGAGCACTCTGGTGGCTCTTCTCCAGAATGGATATGTTGGTTCTTTTGGCAGCCCATGGCACTTTCAATATTCTCCTCCTTTCCTGTTAGCCACATAAAAATGACTCCAGGAAGCTCCAGGCTTTACTTGTGTTTGAAAGATGGCTACAGCAACTCCAAATTTCATAACCTCTAACTTTCAAAGCCAGTAAAAGAAAGAACTTCTCCTTCAAACAAAAGCTTTGCGTCTGTCTTTTGGGATATATTGAGTTACGTGTCCATGCATAAACCAATCTCCACAGCCATGCGTTGCATCCTGGTGTGATGCTTCAGAATAAGCACTGGATTGCTAACCACAAAGTCAGCAGTTCAAGCCCACCAGCCACTCCTTGGAAGCCCTATACAAGGGCTCTATGAGTTAGAACTGACACAATGGCACTCAACAACAGCAGCGTAGCTGGGCAGGGCTGGCTCATGTACACACAGGCTCCATGCCAGTCCCCACTCAGAAGGGCCCTGCCCTGGGTTTAATGCTTTGTTTTTGCCTCCTTGAAAATCTTAATAGGTTTTTGACAAGAACCTCCACATTTCCATTTCACACTGGCCCCGTATATTATGTAATGGCTTCTAATGAAGACAATGGAATTATACTGATTAGACTAATTAGAGTCACCCTTGAAGCTGAGAGAAACAAGTAATGTTAGCAACAACAATAAAATATAAACCATTTGTGTTTTACGTAAAATATCCTGGCATTACTCAAAATAGACACTATTATTAATTGTTTGTTTCTTTTGCATTTATAAGAGTATGTTGTTATTGTTAATTGCTGTCAAGTCAGTTCGGACTCTTAGCTATCCTGCATAGGGCTTCCAAGGAGCGGATGTTGAGTTTGAACTGCAAACTTTGTGGTTCAAACTGACCTTGCAGTCCAGTGATTTATCCCACAGAGGCACACCAGGACTCCTTATAAGAAATCACATTTCTTTTCTCCAACTCATCCCCACCTCTGACTTTTAGAAACAATTTTAGAAAAGCAAGTGGGTTACTTTGTAGACAATCATTTCAGAATAATAATGGATTAATTCTGTGGTCACATGGCACTGTAGGCTCAACACTGGACTGAGAATCACAGGGTTGGCAGTTCAAACCCACCAGCAGCTCCTAAGAAACCCTATGCAGTGTCACTATGAGTCAGAACCAACTTGATGGCACTTAACAGCAACAGTAACCACATACAAGGGAATACAGTGGCTCCATATGATAAGCATTGGACTACAAACCACAAGGTCCATGGTTCAAGCCTGCCTGCCTCTCCGCAGCAGAAAGGTAAAGCTTTCTGATCCTGCAAAGATTTAAAGCCTCAGGAACCCTATATAGGGTCTCAGCATAGTGGTTACGAATCGGGCTGCGAACCTTAAGGTCGGCGGTTCGAAACTACCAGCCGCTCCGCGGGAGAAAGATGAGGCTTTCTACTCCCGTAAGGATTTACACCCGCGGAAACCCTGTACAGGGTCGCTATGGGTCGGAACCGACTCGATGGCTCTCAACAACAACAACAACATGAGCACCCTATATAGGTGCTCAGTGGTAAAAAGTGATCTACTGCTAACTGAAGGTAGTCAGTTCAAACCCACACCAGCCTTTTCACAGAAGAAAGATGTGGCTGTCTGCTTGCATAAAGATTACAACCAGAAAACTCTGTCCTAAAGGGTCACTGCGAGTAGCAATCAACCTAATGGCAATAGGTTTGTTTTTTTGGGGTTTTATAGCAGGATTAACATTTCAGATATGTGTGGGTTGAAAAGACTTTTCTAATATAAGGGGTTTGGGTTTTTGAGTATTAATCTTGGAGTCCTGGTGTGGTGCCAGGACTCTTGACCTCAAGGTAGGTTTGAACTGCAAGGGCGGTGGTTCCAACTCCCCAGCCGCTCCTCAGAAACCCTATACAGAGTTGCTATGAGTCCAAACTGACTTGACAGCACACAACAACAACAATCTTGGAACCAAAGTTCATAATCCATTGTTTCTCAGGAAAATATATTCTGAATTTTAAAAACTAGAATGTAGCTTTCAGGAGCTAAAGAATACTGTCTATTTTCTGCTGTGCTTGGCTTAGTTCCTGGCACACAGTAGGCACACAATGAAAAACACCTGGAACGATTGCTAAGTGAACAAACCATTTAGAATATGATCCGTTCCTGACTAGGCAACTGCCTCCCTACATATATATTGACTTCTGTTCCAAATACAAAATTAGACAAGCTCCCATTCCCTACTCTTCACCCTAGACCTCAGCAATTCAAAGGTAAATGAAGTCTCTCCATTGCATTACTTAGGAAATATCTGCAGGGCAGTTTCTAAAGACATTAGGCTAGGCCTTATGATAGTACCATATGTCAGCAGTTCTCAAATTATGTCTCATGGAACAGAAGTTGCACAAAGATGCCTCATGAAAAACATGCTGCAAAGTCATGAGAAATTCTGTATACTTACTCCATCTTGGAGATTTTCAAATAATACTAGAATAGCATAAATTATAAACCCTGAGAAGTCCTTCAGTTAAAGCAATCTGCTGAATTTTGTTAGAACTTGTTGTTGTTACGTGCCATCGAGTCGGTACTTACGCATAGCGACCTCATGCACAGCAGAACAAAACACTGCCTGGGCCAACCTCACTACTGTTGCCACACTTGAGTCTACTGATGCTGCCACTTGACCAATCCATCTCGTTGGGGGTCTTCCTCTTTTTCTCTCACCCTCCACCTTACCAAACATGATATCCTTCTCCAGTGACTGGTTCCTCCTGACAATATGTCCGAAGTATGAGAGACACAGTCTGGTTATCCTGGCCTCCAAGGAGCACTTTGGCTGGACTTCTCCCAACACATATATTTGTTCTTTTGGCAGCCCATGGTACTTACAATATTCTCCTCCAACACCATTAACTCAAATGCAGCAAGCAGTTCTTCTACGGTCTTCCTTATTCACTAGAACTTAGCATTCCCCAAATGCTAAGTTTGTTCATGGAAGTCTGGGGGACACTAATATGTACTTTTGTTTGGCAAAATACACCTTGGAAGCTGGTATCTCAGTCCTAAGCACAGTTTTCTAAAAACAAAAACACTAAGCTTAGATTGTGTGTTCTCATCCATTTCTGAGAATGTCAAAACAGAAATAGATGAACTATACAGAACTTGTCAGTCCAGCATGCCAAATGATTATTAAGCAATCTACTATTAGTTATGAAGGACCTTTGTGTGGCGCTGTAGGATAAGCACTATACTGCTAACCATGCTAAACACCAAGTCAGCAGTTCAAACCCACCAGCCACTCTTGTAAACCCTATACAGGGCCATTGTAAGTTGGAATTGACTTGATGGCACACACAACAGAAACATTAGTTATGAGTTGGGGGTGGCAGGGTGGTGAAAAAAACCTGAAACATGCACAAATCCTTTCCTAGAGCTGTTTAAAATTTATTATGCTCTTGGTAATATGCCAACTCCAAGTATTATGAATGAAGTCAATGCCTGGTCCATTATGATTATGTGATGAGATTTCATCTCATCAGTGAGAGTCCTTCTCTACCAAGTTTCATTCTGGGGGAGCTGAGGGACTCACAGGACTCTGCTCCCAGTTATCATGGTACCGTATGCCATGAAGTCAACTTCTGGTGGCCTTCTTATAGAATGCAAAGAGTAGCGCCCTACTGAAAGTGTTAACGCCGAACTACAAGCGCTAGATTCTAGTCCTGTCTCCCCTGGGACTCCATTTGTGTCAGGCTATTAGTCAAAGGAGCTCTGGTAGCGTAGTGGTTATGAATCGGGCTGCGCACCTCAAGGTCAGCAGTTCGAAACTACCAGCTGTTCCACGGGAGAAAGATGAGGCTTTCTGCTCCCGTAAAGATTTACAGCCTCAGAAACCCCGTGCAAGGTCGCTATGAGTCAGAACCTACTCCACGGCACATTACAACAACAACATTAGTCAAAGGAGGTCTGGTAACGTAGTGGTTACGAATCGGGCTGCTAATCTCAGTCAGCAGTTTGAAACTACCAGCTGTTCTACGGGAGAAAGATGAGGCTTTGTGCTCCCATAAAAATTTACAACCTCGGTAACCCTGTACAGGGTCACTATGAGTCGGAACTGACTCCACGGCACATAACAACAACAATTAGTCATTCTACGTCTCCACTGTCTCTTTCTCAGGTGCTGGTCCTAACTAGTTTGCGAGTTGCCTTAACACCAAAATGATGAAATCTAGAAGCACTTAGAAAAATATGGGATACTATTAACATGTCAGGTGTTGTTAAACCCTGTGAAGGGGTGTCCTGGCAAGGCAGTCTGAAACCCTCTGACCTTACCGCTTTCTTTTCAATTTTCAAATTTTGTCAGCACTCTCAAATGGAGACAATTCTACTTGAAAAAGAGGTAATGATTCAAAATCATGCTCTGTGTATATATTTAGTGTTCATTAGAGTTCCTGAGTGGTGAAAATGGTTAACGTACTTGGCTGAAAGAGAGGTTGTTTGTTCAAGTCCATTCAGAGGTACTTCAGAAGAAAAGTTTGACAATTAATCTCCAAAAATTCAGCCACTGAAAGCTCTATGGAGTGTGGGGTTATTCAAATACTCATTGGGTCACCATTGTTGTTGTTATGTGCCGTGGAGTCGGTTCCGACCCATAGCAACCCTGTACAGGGTTTCCAAGGCTGTAAATCTTTATGGGAGTAAAAAGCCTCATCTTTCTCCTGCGGAGCAGCTGGTAGTTTCAAACTGCTGACCTTGTGGTTCGCAGCCCAATTCATAACCACTACGAATCTATTTCACAGAAACCAGGCCCTACCTCATCCAGCCCATCCTTGTGCCTCACCAACAATACTTTTACTATGATCTTACCATCGAAAGAGTTTGTTTTCTCCAGCATTCAGTCATTCAGAGGGTCTGATCCCAAAAATACAAAAGCCCATACTTGAGCAAATTAAACACATCCATTTGCCATATCTTATTACCAAACCATGTGAAATACAAAATAAGAGCATAAAAAATTAGGCTCTTAAAAATGGGGAAGGCTCGCAGAACCACATTATTTGTATAGTGCATCTTTATCTCAAGCAACAGTTCACTTAGAAAATACATAATACTATGTAATTCTCACCCAGACAGAGGTGCACATAAACTGATAATAACTCAAGGTATTTTATCACTGTGTGTCCTCAGGCTAGGCATCAGATGGGGGAAACACTCTTGAAACAAAATTAAATAGTTTTAGATCTAATTTTACCAGGCTGAACTAGGCGGCAGATTGATTTTCATGGAATCTAATAGAGAACAACACATACATTGCCTATCTTATAGAAAATCCATCTACCACATTGTGCTTTTTACTTACTTTGCTGTTTACTAGAAGTAATAAGAAACTAATATTTCACAATGCAATGTGTTTCATTCTGTAAACTGCCTTTCATTTTAAAGGTGCTTGGAGTAGCCTGTTATAGAGCTGAAGCTTCGCCTCTTTGGTTTGTCTACTCAAATGCCTGTTTACGTTTATATTATAAAACCGCTGCCAGAATTCACCCTTTTCCTTTTGCTAGAAGGAGAAACCCCAGGGCCAGAGTCTAAGTCCTATAGCCCAAATTAGCACTTGGAAGTGAAGTCTGAGACTGACCCTCTACTACTTGTCTGTGTGCTGGTTTGCTGTGGTCTACCCACTCTAAGGAGTCCCTGGATGCAACAAACTGTTAACAGACTCAGCTTCTGGCAGTTCAAGTCCACACAGATGCAACTCAGAAGAAAGACCTGGCAATACAGTTCTGAAAGCATAACTATTCAAAACCCTAGGATGCATAGTTCTACTCTGACACACATGGGGAGTTTACTGGAGGGGAGCTGATTATGGGTTGAATTTTAGTATGAGAAAGGTTAATCACATGGTTAATCACATGGCTGCTAACCCAAAGGTTGGCAGTTTATACCCACGCAGCGGCTCTGCAGGAGAAAGATCTGCTTCTGTAAAGATGTATGGAACAGTTCTGCTCTGTCACATAGGGTTGCTTTGAGTCCTAATTGACTCAAACACACCTGCCAACACCAAGTCTGAGAGACTGAGAGCCAAGGTTTCTGATCCTTGCTTAGATTCCACAGGCTGCCATATACAATGACCCATAATCCGTGTCTACCTTATCTATCCTGACACCAATCTTGCTCTAAAACTCCATATCTTATCCTACCGTACCCATATCATGTCTGTCCTTCTCACTTTTCCTGTCATCCAAACGAAGTAAGCCCCAACTCCTCTGACTCATCCTTCAAATTCAAAACGAATTGCCCAAAACAAGAAGAAATGAAAAGCAACAACAACGTAAACTATGGTGTGAGCACCCTTTTCTAAACACCAATTTCTAACCACAAAATATGAACTAGTTTATTCAGTATCTCCATTCATTCAGGATCTCACATTTCTAAACTCTTGTCCCTGGCTGGATGGTATACTCCTTGAAGGGACACTTCTTTTTTCTTCTTTTTTGCTTCCTTCCATTTTTTTTTTTTTTTTAATTACTTACAATCCTGAGTATATAACATTGGTAGATCTTATCTGGCAAGTGAGAAATCAATCCACTTTCCCCAGAGCTCACCGAATGATGTATTGTTCAGGCTGGTATACTTTCACAATCATACTACAAAAAGCCTGTGCATGTGAAACTTCATGTTTACAAATCAAATTTCGGGCATGATTATCCACATTGCCTGATGATTCCCTACAGAATTTTTATGACAACCCTCCTATTATATCTGCGCATTCATTAACAACTTAACAGAAAAACTGAGAGGCAGAGAGACACAAAGCAACAAGGTTGGATGATCCTGTTAATTGATTTAAGTTCAATCAGAAAGAAGGGAAATGCTGAATTGTAATGAAAATCAGTAGCTGGAGAAAAATATTGACCGAAAGTTCTATTCAAATGCTATTAGACTAGCATTTAAACTGATTCCAAAAACGTGGTCTAATCTGAAAATCACAGGTTCTTCTCTATCCCTTTGATGATGTTATTTTATCAGGATTCAAAATTATCTTCTCTCCTTTGATTGAATTGCAAAGGATATTTTTTGAGAAAGGGAAGATATCTCTTGAGCCAGTTTCTCATATCTATTCCTAAACGACACATACCATTTTAGTATAAGGGTCCCTAGTGGCATAGTGGATTATGTGCTGGCCTACAAGGAGCTCTGGTAGTGTAGTGGTTATGAATCGTGCTGCTAATCTCAGGGTCGGCAGTTCGAAACTACCAGCTGTTCCACGGGAGAAAGATGGGGCTTTCTGCTCCTGTAAAGATTTAAGCTTCAGAAACCCTGTGCAGGGTTGCTACCAGTCAGAACCAACTCCATGGCGCATAACAACAAGTGGCTGCAAGCAGTTTGAATCCACCAGCCACTCCGTGGAAGAAACATGAAGCTGTCTGATCCCATAAATATTTATAGCCTATATGGGGTCTCTATGAATGAGAATAGACTTGATGGCACACAACAACAACAATGTGAGCTATATGAAAAGTTGTCAGTTGGCATCCCCAGAAAGAAACCTCAGAAGAAAGGACTGATGATCTAAGATCATAACCAATGAAGACCCTAGAGTGTACAGTTCTACTCTGATACACATGAAGTTGCCTTGAGTCCAAACTGACTCCATAGTGACTGGTTTTTATACTAAGGTCAATGAGTCTCAGTAATAATATTAATAGTATACAATTGTTAACATTTACTGAGTGCTTTTTGCCTGCCAAAGCACTGTCTTCCCCAAGTCTCTTCTCATTTAATTTGGAAGATAAAGATGATGATGGTCATTGCATTTTATAGCTAAGGAAACAGAGGTGAGAGCTATTAGTGGGGAGGAGCCTACTGACTATGGCTGGAAAAGCTGTGGATTAGAATAAAGAATCACCTGACCAGGCAGCCAGCTCACTGAGTTCTATGTCACTATGCTATCCTGGTGTGGTATTGCAGGTTAATGTGATGAACTGCAAGGTCAATTTCAACAGTAAGGTTGGCAGTTCAAGTTCAGCAGCTGCTCCTCAGAAACCTATACAGGGGTTGCTATGAGTTGGAACTGACTAGACAGCGCTTAATAACAAACAACAACAATGTGCTATCTTTCCTTTCTTGGAGAGCTGACAATCTAGTGGATCAACTAATTGCACATAAATAAGTAGCTATACTAGGGTAATTAAAAGAGGCATTGCTATAAAATCCTAGAAATTTTCATTAAACAAAAATGTCAAAATGTGAAACAATTTTTTCTCAACATATCCTCCATCTAGTTGCTATGAGTCAGAACTGATTCATTGGCACTTAGCAATATTAACAACTGTGGCACTGTGGGTTAATGCACCAGACTGTAAAGCCATTTGAATTACAAGGTTGGTGGTTCAAGCTCACCAGTCGCTCCTTGGAAACCCTATACAGGGTCGCTTTGGGTCAGAACCGACTCGATGGCACTTAACAACAACAACAACAAAGAGACTAAGACAATTGTACTATGGAGAGAACTTGTCTGCAGCCATTCACTGGTTGCAGAAACATGTGTAAACGTGTTTTGTTTGGAATAAACCCATGCATGTATGAACTGAAATCTAAGTCAATACTTTTTTACTCACCCTCGTACTGGAAGTATTCCTGGCTAATACCCATACACTCACCACCCATCGGTCAGTGAAGGCTTACATGTTGCTGTGCTGCTGAACAGAGGTTTCAACAGACCTCACAGACTAAGACAAACTAAGACAAAAAGGCCTGGTAACCTCCTTCCAAAAATCAGTCAATGACAACCTGGAGGATCACAGTGGTCAATCTGCATCCAGTTATGGGGATGGGTCAGAAGATGTGACTGCTGAGATGTGTCATTACCTTGCCACTTCCGATGAGATGACTTTCAATGAGGCCCATTCAACAATATCAAAGTGAAATCAAAGAGAAATTTGGGGGAGGTGGCCAGGGTCAGACATTCAATCACAGCGGCACTTAAATTCTGGCTTCCGTCTTAATATGACTTGAGATTTTCAAGACAGTATCATGAGGTGTAATACTAGACCTCTGGGCAGTGAGTTCAGAAAGGACTTCTGTAGCTTGAAGAATAAAAGAATCTTTGCAGATTCTTTGATCCATTCATGTGTACTCTTTCCACTTAGAAGTCCCGTGTAGTTGTCTTTGTAAAATGCAAATCTGATCTCAGCAAGGCCTGGCTTGAAGCCCTTTGTTAGTTCTCCATGGCCCTCTAAATAAATTCTCAACAATTGTACATAGTTTGTACACGATCTAAAAGTTGGCAATTTGAGCCCACCCAGCCCTGGCGGCACTATAGGATAAGTATTGGGCTGCTAACTGCAAGGTTGACAGTTCAAACTCACTGACCATTATGCGGAGGAAAGACAAAGTTGTCTACTCCTGTAAAGATGTGCAAACTCGGAAACCCTTTACAGGGTCGCTATGAGTCAGAATTGACTTGCTAGCACTGGGTGGAAGCAGTACTCCTGAAGACAGTCTTGCTGGTCTACTTCGATGAAGATTACAGTCAAGAAAACCCTATGGAGCACAGCTGAACTCTTAATATGGGGTCATCTTGAGTTTAAATCAACTTGATGACAAAGGACTTGATTATTTTTCATTTTTGGTAAATGGAGCCCTGCCACTTCCTAGTGTGGCACCTCCATTCTCTCAAATCCACATGTGATTCCATGAGGCGCTCAGGCTCTCCTACCTCCTGGGCCTTTCCAGAAACCTCTTCAGCCTCATGAGAGTAAAGCAATTTGGGCAACAATTTGAAGAATTATTGTTGTTGTTTATTGCCATTGAGTCTGTTCCAACTCATAGCGACACTATATAGGGTTTCCTAGGAGTAGCTGGAGGGTTTGAACCACCAACCTTGCGGTTAGCAGTCCAGTGCTTATCCTACATTGCCAAACCGTGACTCCATGTAGGTCTGTTGTTGTTGTTGTTGTTGTTAAGTGCCATCGAGTCAATTCTGACCCATAGTGACGCTGTATAGGGTTTCTGAGGAGCAGTTGGTGAGCTTGTACCACCGACCTTGCAGTTCAAATGGCTTTGTAGCTGGCGCATTAACCCACAGTGTCACACCATAGGCATATATGTGTGCATAGGTACAAATATGTTAGTGTAAATTGTTGTTGTTAATTCCTATCAAGTCGCTTCTGACTCACAGAGACCCTGTAGAGTTTCCGAGGAGCGGCTGGTGAGTTTGAACCTCTGATCTTGCAGTTAGTAGTGCTTATTCTATGGCGCCACAATAGGTGTGTGTATACGTATTCTAACTGTATGTACATATATTCACATATATAATAAACAGGGAGCACATAACCCAAACCTCATGGGACTGGTTTTCTAAGTCTGAATAGTTGTTTTCTAGGCCACAATAGTTGAATCCTGATAGAATGAAAGAAAAATGTGGCAAAGAATCTAAACTTCCCTGCAGTAAAGAAACTTATCGGGTTGGATGAGACTGGAGGACTTGCCAAAACTGGAACCTTGAGATACTCTTTAAATCTTGAACCTAAAGATTAAAAACATGAACTTTTTAATTTAAATGAACATTGAACAGAATGAACCAGTGAGACTACATTATATAAATAACAAACAACAAGTAGCACCTCTAAGTACCTTAGCCCCTTAAAAAAAATCACATCAGTGAGACTAAATAAGGAGTCCTGGTACCATACTGGATTACGAGCTGTGCTGCTAACCTCAAGGTCAGCAGGTCAAATCTACCAGCTGTTCCACAGGAGAGAGATGAGGGTTTCTGCTCCCAATAAAGATTCACAACCTCGGAAACTATACAGCATCGCTATGAGTCAGAACCGACTCCACGGCACACTACCACCACTTCCATAAGAATAAATGATCAGTAATGGTCAAATCAAAGTTGAGACTGTAAGGAGGCAGGGGAACAAGATGAATGGAAATGAAACAACCAGAACAGAAGTCATGAGAGTGTTGACCCATTGTGGAGAATGTAACCAGTGTCCTTGGGCAACTGAGTAGAAATTGTTGCATGAGTTCCTAAACTGCTGTATGAACCTTCACTGAAAACACACATACACTAACATTATTTTTACAAAGAAAGATAGAACGATGACCTTATAGTTTGGCCCAACTAAACACTTTAGTGAGTGAAAGGAAATGCTGTTATTAATTGCTCTGGGAATACATACATAAAATGGGACCCTGTTCATAGGTATTTACTGGGTAAAGTAGGATAAGGTAGCATAAAATACCTTGGAGACACAGCTCACTACTATCTTCTCTCTAATGAAATCACAACCGAAATTTCACACTGCATTAAGGAAACACATACTCCAAACAATCAATAGAAAGTGACATTGTAAATATTAAAGAAAACTTTAAAATAACACCCATGCTGACCACCATCCCCAATAGCCAAAAGCAATGCATTTTAAGTCCATGCCCAATTTCCCACAAGTTCCAGGACCTTAGAAAATGCTACATGATTCTAATGAGAGAAATGGTGTTATGAAAAGGCAGGAGGCATATACAATTGATCATTTGAGTTATATTATACTGTGATCGCTTTGTGTAAAATAACCATATTTTAGAGTCAGTGCTCAAAATACCTGGTGAGTTTGAGTCGGTGGCTGGATGTTCATAAAGCTGCAGGAGTAATGATTTAGGGTTAGAGGTTCTAGCACAGGAAAGGCAAAGAGTTGTTATTACAAACTGGATGGTGGTGGTGTGCCATGGAGTCGGTTCCAACTCACAGCAACCCTGTATAGAGTTCCCAAGGCTATAAATCTTTATGGGAACAGAAAACCTAATCTTTCTCCCAGGGAACGGCTGGTAGTTTTGAACTTTTGACCTTGAGCTCCTTTATAAAGTGGAAGTAATACATATCATTGTAAAGCAGATAAAAGAATTTTGGTTTAGCATGGGCATAAACAAAAGAGAGAAGGAAAACAGGAGGATAGTAAGAAAGAAAAGTGCCACACCTGTAAGAACTAACACTATTGATGAAGGACTTCGGAGAAAACATATCTAAAGGGACAAGAAATCCAAAACCAATGTAAAATTAACACTTTCTATATGGAGTATATCCTTCTCCATTCGCTGGAGAAGGATATCATATTTGGTAAGGTGGAGGGTCAGAGAAAAAAAGGAAGACCCCCAGTGAGATGGATTGGCAAGGTGGCAGCATCAATGGGCTAAAGCATGGCAATGATAGTGAGGGTGGCCCAGGATCAGTCAGTGTTTCGTTCTGCTGTGCATAAGGTCTCTATGAGTCGGTACTGACTCCACGGCACCTAGCAACAGCAACATATGGAGTATGGCATCCTAGTGTTGCGTTGTGGGTTAATGCACCAGACTGCAAAACTGTTTGAACTGCAAAGGTGCAAAGTCGGTGGTTCAAGTTCACCAGCTGCTCCTCAGAAACCCTATACAGGGTTGCTATGGGTCAGAATTGACTCGACGGCATTTAAAAACAACAACAACATGTGGAATATTTTGTTGTTGTGAGATTGGTGCAGGACTGGGCAGTGTTTTGTTGTGTTGCGCATAAGGTTGGAACCAACTCGATAGCACCTAAAATCAATACTGACTTAATAGCACCTAACAACAACACAATAACAACAACAATATATGGAGTAAAAACTCCTGGTGTCGGGCTATACGATAAGCACTGAATTGCTAACTGCAAGTCAGACAATTCAAACCCACCAGCTGCTCCTCAGGGTCGCTATACAGGGTCGCTGTAAGTCAGAACCGACTCGACACAACAACAACAATATGGAATATAGACAAAGAGGGCTTGAAGCATTTACTGATAAAACTGAAACACTACAGCCTTCAGTCTGGATTACATCTCAATATAAAGAAAACAAAAATTCGGTGGTTCAAGCTCACCAGCTGCTCCTTGGAAACCCTATACAGGGTCGTTATGGGTCAGAATTGACTTGACAGCACTTAACAACAACAACAAGACCAATAAGTAACATCATGATCAACAGAAAAAACTGAAGTTGTCAAGGATTTCATTTCCCTAGGATCCACAATCAACAACTGTGGAAGCAGCAGTCAAGAAACCAAGTGATGTATTGCACTGAGAAAATCTGCTGCAAAAGACCTCTTTAAAATGTTATAAAGAAGAGATGTCACTCTGAGGACTAAAGTGCATCTGGCTCAAGCCTTGGTATTTTCAATCACCTCATATGCATTCACTCTGGTGGCGTAGTGGTTACGAATCGGGCTGTGGGCTGCGAGGTCAACAGTTTGAAACTACCAGCTGTTCCACGGGAGAAAGAGGAGGCTTTCTACTCCTGTAAAGATTTACAGACCTGGAAACCCTGTACAGGGTTGCTATGATTCGGAACTGTCTCCACAGCATATAACAACAACAACATATGCATTCAAAGCCAGGTTGGCAAGACTTCATCTCTCATATTTCGGACCAGTCCCTGGAGAAGGACATCATGTTTGATAAATCGGAGAGTCAGCAAAAAAAAGAAATACCTCATTGAAATGGACTGACACAATGGCAGGCAGTGGACTCAAACATATAATTGTAAAAGGAATTGTGAAAATGCTACAAGACCAGGCAGTATTTCGTTCTGTTGTGCCTAAGGTCGCTATTATTCTGAACCAACTTGATGGCACCCAAAGACAACAAAAACAACAACATATGTATGTGAAAACTGAACAATGAATAAGGAAGACCAAAGAAGAACTAATGCATTTGAATTATGGCATTAGCTAAGAATAGTAAATGAACCCTGGACTGCTACAAGAAGGGGCAAATCTGTCTTGGAAAAAAGTACAACTGAAAGGGATCACAGTAGAGGATCCTGAATAGAGTGGGAGAAAATGTGAAACACTCAAATTATTTTAAAATAATAACAAAAAGACTGGTTTTACTGGTCAGAAAGAGTAGGGATGAAACTGAGATTATGGCCTTCGCCCACCCTTCAAGTCTGGAAAAGAACTCGTGCTTGTGGTCCAATAGTCAGCCAAGCAAATTCCAACTGACTGTGCAGGCCCCATATTATCCTGCAGTGCCACACCAGGACTCCCAAATCTAGGTAAAAGTCAACAAATATGGAGCACAAATGAGGAGACTGCCTTAGAAATGTTGGGAAATTTCCTATAAAAGAAACAGAGTCCTGAAACCCTGAAATTAGAAAAGAAATATTATCTCCAGTGTCTCTGGGTGGTGCTCTCAGCTGCTAACCAAAACGCTGGTGATTCAAGGCACCTTGAAAGAAACATCTGGCAATTTAATTAAAAAACAAACAAACAAAAAACCCCAACCACTGAAAACTCTACTCTGACAACCAAGAGTTGTGATTCACTCAGGGGCAATTGGTTTTTGTTGTTGTTTAACTGTGCAAGTGAGCATAAACTGTGAGTGAAATCGTGTGCTTGTTTAAGTGCGCTGTTGTTGTTGTGTGCCACTGAGTCAGCTTCAACTCATAACAACCCTGCATAGAGTTTCTGAGAGCTGTTGGTGGTTTTGAACTGCCAACCTTGCAGTCACCAGCTCAGTGCATATATTACAGCACCGCCTGGTACATGGATAGTGAGTTAAAGAAAAGAAGAGTGCATTAATTTTTTGAATTTGAGAAACTCAGTAATTTGAGTCTTCATAAAAACTTCAACTACCTGAATGTATATTATAAATAAAACTACTATAAATACACGCCCTGACTGGCCAAGTACTTGCCATATGGAGAGCGACAGTGGGAACTTGCTGAAGGAACAGTTCTGGTGAACCCTGGTGTGATTTGGTGCAATGGAGGGGAAAAAAATCTTTCCAAAAAGCCTGTAGACTTTCTTGTCTGGTGTCAGAGTCTGAAATGGCTTCGAACAGCATAACAGGGGGACTCTGATCTTCTCTTCTAACCACATTATCCACTACTTTTGTAGTCCTTTCTTCTGCCTCTGACCAAGAAAGAATACCATAGGCCGTAAGCATACAATACTGTCCAGATTAGACTGCATTTATGCCAGGTCCTAGAGCCTGTAGGTGTCAAGCCAGCCCTGGTATCAAGCAGTGAGGAAACGGAGCCCACACTGACAATCCCATCTCAAAGTTGGATTGAGAGTACTGAATGAATTAAAACTCAGAGAATGAGGTCATGCAATTTCTATATGCATCCATTTCCAAACAGATCATAAAATAAAGAACCTGTTTAGAAATGTGCAGATCCACACAGTGCTTGGCGGATAATTTAGAAAGCTATGAGTCTAAGTGAAGTGTGAACCCACACCTTTAGTTTGGGGTTTTTTTCTAACTTAAATATAGTTTCTTGCAAAGATTCACCTTTCTCTGTCAATCACTTGTCAGACCATCTGTATCTTTACCCACTAACCACATCTGGAAGGGCACCGAGAACAATCTGGTGTGTGGGCTTATTTGTTTTTAGTTTTTCTTTCCTACTATTTCCAAAAATAAAGCAAGATTAGCTGGAATGTGGCATGTATACCAAACCTAAAATATCTGTATGGTCTACAAGATTGCTCGTGGCACTGTAATTATACCCTGGCTAAAAACCTACCCTGGGATTAGTGTTCCAATACCAATAAGGGAAAGATCTTAGTGCTGTGACTTGTAGGGAAAGTCATGTCAGAGAAGAACATAAGTTTATGGGGTTGTGGGGAAAACAACAACACTGGCAAGGTCTGCCCACCATAGAATGGTCAGTCATTCAGGATCAAAAGGGCAACATTTTCCTAAGGACAAAGTTGAGCAGGGATAGGAAGTGGGACAGAATGCTGGTAGAAAGCACAGGGAGGAAGCGGGATAACTGTTGTTACATTAAAGGGATTGTAATCATTGAGAAGATGCAAGGTATAAGAGTAGATGAATATAAAGCTGAGGATCTGTAAACCTTCACTCAAGTTACAATAAAAAAAATTTAAACAATGATGAGAAAAAAACCAACTCCATAAAGAGCTCTAAATGTTGCCATGAAACTAGTTGATAGCCATGCTTCTTATTCTATGAATTGGAGTTTGTATTTTCCAAGTCACGCATGCATGGCTACTGTTGCTGTTGTTGTTAGGTGCCACTGATGAATAGCAACCCTATGCACAACAGAACAAACCACTGTCCTGCCCCGCACCATCCTCGTAATCACCGCCCTTCACTATTGCCGCCACTGTGTCAATCCATCTCACTGAGAGTCTTCTTCTGTTTTGCTGACCCTCTACTTTACCTCGTGTGACATTAGACTGCAAGGTCGGTTTGAACCTCAAGATCAGTGGTTCAAGCTCACCAGCCAATCCCAATCAGGGAAAGATCTTCTGCTGTTACTATGAATTGGAACCAACTGAAAGTCACAACAACTAGTACATTACCTAGCATGATGTCCTTCTCCAGGAACTGGTCCTTTCTAATAAAATATCCAAAGTACCTGGGGCAAAAATCTTACCATCCTCATTTGTAAGTACGTTTCTGTCTGTACTTCTTCCAAGAGAGATTTGCTTGTTCTTCTGGCAATCCTTGGGGTATTTAATATTCCTCACCAACACCATCATTCAGTGGCATCAGTCTTTTTTGGTCTTCCTTATTCATTGTCCAGCATTCCCATGTATAAGAAGGGGTTGAAATGCCATGGCTTAGGTCATGTCATATTAGGTGTTAGTAGCCTTTTAGCTGCCAGAAGTTTTGATTTAGGGATTACTTCCTAAGGATATGAGGCCTGTGAAAAGGAATTTAAGATGCTCTCTGAGATTTTTGGAGTCCCTGGGTGGAGTAAATGGTAAAGACACTCAGCTGCTAACTGAAAGGCTGGAGGCTTGACTTCACCCAGAGACACCATGAAAGAAAGGTCTGGCAATCTATTTCTGAAAAATCACTCATTGAAGATCCAATGGAGCATCCTTCAATTCTAACAGGCATGAGATCACCAGGAGTTGGAATGAAGTCAGTGACAAACGATTTGCTGAGATTATTGAAAAATGAGAGCTATAAAGAAAAAAAATGAGAAACTCTTTCACCAATTGGCGCCCTTGCAGCAATGATAGAGATACTCTGTTAATCTCCCCTCCACCATTTTTTCTATCCCTCAGTGAATCTTAGACAGACCTCATTGTTAATGTATGAAACTCAATCCAGTCCAAATTAAAATTTATCTCATACCCAATTTTAAATGCATCTAAAGGAGAAGGAAATGGGAAAGAAAAAAACAATCTCTTCGTTTATTGGACCAGGTTGTAGTGTACCTGCCTGGCTGTTCCTAACTGATCACCCTTGTCCTCTTCGTTGCATATTTAAAAATATAGGTTATCTCATGAGGGATGTATGTACATTATTCAGAGGAACACGTGTATGGGTTTTCAAACTTGTCCCCAGCAAGGGTTTTCCCTTTCTTCTCCCTTCTCCGCTCTCCCATCCTTCTTCCTACTCTTTGCCTTTTTTCCTCTATCTCTTCATTTCTTACCATAAAAGTCACTGCCATTTGGTCCCCTGGGACTCCCAACCCAGAATCAAGTCTTATATTATCACCTCAAGAATCCATTCCTGTGATAATAGTGAGCTATCTAGATAAAGTTACCATATTTCAGAAGCATAACTGAGATCCTGACTTGCTTTTCAGAGCCTGTAAGCATATTGTTCCTTATGCATGGAATGTTCTTCCTTTCTTAACTTGGATAATCCCTTACTCGTCCTATCAGAGGAAGCATAACTGAATGATTTTGAAGCCAGATATCTAAGTTCAAAGATTATGTTTAACAAATGATGCTTAACAAATAAACAAATGATAGATGTTATTATTATCTGAAAGGTCTAGAGTCCTTGTATGGCACTGCAGGATAAGTAATGGACCCCAAGGTCAATTTGAACTGGAGTGTGGTGGTTCAAATTCACCAGTCACTCTTCATATAAACTCTATACAGGGTTGCTATGAGTGAGAACCAACTCAGTGGCATTTAATAAAAACAACATAATGTCTCAGCTCATTAATTCACCATCCAACAGACAATAAACAAAGCTTCAGGATATCTATCACAAGCAAGTAAAATTTTGCCGAAGATAATTAAAAATGGTTGCAGCAGGACATTGACAGAAAATTTCCAGAATTTCAAGCTGGACTCAGAAGAGGACACAGAACAAGGGATGTTCAATACTGACATCAGATTAATCCTGGCTAAAAGAGAATACAAGAAAAGTGTTTATTGGCTATGCAAAGACATTTGACTGTGCGGATAATACCAAATTATGGATAACCTTGTGAAGAATTGGTATCCGGAACACTTACTTGTACTTGTACCTAGACCAAGAGGCAGTCATTCTAACAGAACAAGGGGATACTCAACAGTTTCAAAATCAGGAAAGCTGTGTGCCAGCGTTGTATCCTTTCAACATACTTATTCAATCTTTATGCTGAGTAAATAATCTGAGAAATTGGATTATATGAAAAAGTACCTGGATGGCATCAGGATCGGAGGAAGACTCATTAAACCTGCAATATGCAGATGATACAACCTTGCTTACTGGAAGTGAAGAGGACTGAAAATACTTACTGATGAAGATCAGAGAGCACAGCTTTCAGTATGGGCTGCACCTCAATATAAAGAAAACAAAAATCCTCACACTAGACCAATAAACAATATTGGGATAAATGGGAAAAAAAAACTGAAGTTGTCAAAGACTTCATTTGCTTAGATACACAATCAACACGCATGGAAGCAGCATTCAAGTAATCAAAAGATGTATTTCATTAGACAACTCTGCTGCAAAAGACCTCTTTAAGGTGTTTAAGAGCAAAGATGTGATTTTGAGGAGTAAGGCAAGATTGACCCAAACTATGGTATTTTGAGTCGCCCCATCTGCATGTGCAAGTTGGACAATGAATAAGTTCGACCTTAGAAGAATTGATACATTTGGGTTATGGTGTTGATGAAGAATATTAAAAGTATCATGAATTGCCAGAAGAATGAACAAAAACGTCTTAGAAGAAGTGCAGTCAGAGTGCTCTTCTAAAGCAAGAGTGGTGACACTTCCTCTCGCGTTCGTTGGATATGTTGTCAGGACGGACCAGTCCTGGAGAAGGACATCATGCTTGGTAAAGTGGTGGGTCAGAGAAAAAGAAAGAACCCCAACAAGATGGATTGTCACAGGGACACCAACAATAGACTCAAACATAACAACATTTGTGAGGATGACTCTGGACGTAGCAGCATTCCGTTCTGTTGTTGCTATGAATGGAAACTGACCCAACACCACAACAGTAACCTTTACTGACATTCTTGACATCCCCAGCAAGTTAGGACTGCCTGCACTGTTCCTTCCAAGCATCATTTTTGAAATTTTATATTTAGATGTTCAATCATTAGCATTCAATAAAAACTAATTAAGTGCCTGTTTACTCTGACCTTGCAGTATCAAACCCCTGAGTTTTAGTCATCTTTGAAATTGCTAAAGAAATGTACAAAACTCAACATGCATCCAGAGTCTTTTAAAAATTTTTGCCTGAAATCTTCTGTGTTATTCATAGCATGGCATCTTGAAAGCAGTGTTTCAAAATCGTATTTCTGAAAATCTTTTAAATAAATCATTGGCCTTTACTCCTAAATGTTATTCCTTTCTCCTGCCTGCACAGAGGTTAATTGTTTCCCTGCTTCCCAGGGTGGTCCACCTGTTCATGTTGATTTGAATTTGTATTTCATACAAGCAACATCCATTTTAAAGAAATACCTGTATTCTATTAGAATATACAGTCAGGTGAGAAAGTGGGTCAAGTTTAAGGGGGCCATCTGTCAGAGTGTGTTTTCAGCCAAAAGAAAATGTAAGAAGGGAACTTACAAAAGAGGCTGAGGTATTGTAGCCCACGGGCACCAACAGAGTTCTGTCGTATCCAACTGGCGTCCTTCTTTTTCAGTTATATAATTGTTTCAAATATCCAAGCTACGATAGATGTCAAAATGTATGTGGCCTACAAAAGAGACAAACACAAGTACAAAACCTCACTTGAAATGTTTGAAATCAGGACAACTGAACTGTTCGATCATATATGTATATATATGATTGAGTACTTCACGTATATGTATCTATGAAGGGACTTCAAAACTTCATGGGAAATTGAATTAAAAGACAATGAAAAATTTCCACAAACTTTTGAAGTATATATACATATTCTTGTTGTTGTTAAGTGCCGTCATACTGGTTCTGATTCATAGTGACCCAGTATAGAGTTTCTGAGGAGCTGCTGGTGAGTTTGAACCACTGACCTTGTGGTCCAGCATATGATCCTACAGTGCCATACCAGAACTCCATATACATATATGTTGTTGTTAAGTGCCATTGAGTCAGTTCTGACTCATAGCCACCCTGTATAGGGTCTCTGAGGAACGGCTGGTGGGTGTGAACTGCAATTTTTCTGTTAACAATCCATTGCTTAGCCTACAGAACCACACCAGGACTGCTAACCACAAGGTCAGTGGTTCAAACCTGCCAGCCACTCCTCGGGAACCCTATACAGGTTCATGATGAGCCTGAGTTGACTCCATGACACTTAATAACATCAACCAGAGTTAAGGAACCTGATGTACAGGGGGTTAAGCGTTAGGCTTCTAACCACAAGACTGATCGTTCAAACCCACGAGCTATTCTGTCGGGAAAGATGCGGGTGTCTGCTCCTGTAAAAATATGTAATCTTGGAAACCCAGAGGAGCAATTCTACTCTGTGTCTAGGGTTATGTGAGTTGGAATTACCTCAATAATGGATTGGTTTTTTGGTTTATACCACATTTAAATTACTAAATATCTCATGCTTCTCAAGAGACAAATATAAAATCAAAATTTTAGATAATTTAGCAAGTTTTGCTTTTATTTACATTATCAGCAAGTGTGTTGTTTCAACTGAATGAAACTTCCATGTAACTGATGTGTTTCTAGACAAAACAGATTTTTAATTTTATCATGTTTAATAAGAGTTGTTTTGCAAATTGTTCAGAATTTTTTTAAAAAAGGAAGAATTTCCTTTCACAAAATAGGCTCCAAAAACTGTCATCTTTTAAAAGTGACTCGTGTCATCAATGTGGATCCCACTGGGTAGAGTGAGTCATCAGGGACTTTAAAGTGTGTGTGATCTCTGATCATATTTTATTCCAACGTTCAACATTCTACAGTTCTCATTATAGCTTTCCCTATTCTTTCTTTTTTGTTTGTTTGTTATTGTGAATTGGGTGAAAGCTTACAAAGCAGATCATCTGTTTTGCATTTGACAATCCATAGACGTTTTGTTTCACATCAGGTGACTGCAATCTTTTCAATGTAATATCACTTATCTGGCTTCCTCCCTGTGTTTCTTGTTTCCATTCCTCCTTCTTTCCTAACTCTTGTTGAATGTTGTCCTTGGGTAAATGCTATCCTTCTGATCTCAAATGACTTCTTATTCTAAGAACTTTCATGATTTTCCCTTTTGTTTTATATACATACAATCGTCTTGCTTTCAGCTAAGATCCATCTGACATCAGCAATGATTTCCCTATTTTCATGTCCTCATCTAAATCTGGCTTCAATCTCTGCCATTGTACTGTTGGAGTCATTTTTGAATAATAGTTAGCAAAACCTTTACTTGCATGCGATATTAATGATGTTGTCTGATGATTTCTGCATTCCACTGGGTCACCTCTCATTGGAATGGGCACAACTATGGGTCTCTTCCAATCAGTTGGCCAGGTAGCTTTCTTCCAAATTTCTTGGCATAGATGATTGAGTGCCTCCAGTGCTGCATCATTCAATATTTTGCTGAAAACAGAGAGTCCAGAAATATGTTTACCTGTGCTTTAGTGACTACACAAGGCTTTTGATTGGTTGGATCATGACAAGTTATGGACAACATTGTGGAGAGTGACTATTCCAGAACACCTAATTGTGTTCATGAGGAACCTGTACATAGACCAAGAGGCAGTTGTTCAAACAGAACGTGGAAATAACGAATGGCTTAAAAGTAGAGAAGGTGTGTGCCAGGGTTGTATTATTTCACCATACTTACTCAATTTGTAGGCTGAGCAAATAATCTGAGAAGCTGGGTTATATGAAGAAAAACATGGCATCAGGGTTGGAGGAAGACTCATTAACTACATGCCATATGCATATGATACAACCTTGCATGCTGAAAATGAAGAGGACTTAAAGTACTAACTGATGAAGATCAAAGACCACAACCTTTACTATAGGTTGCACTTCAATGTAAAGAAAAAAAAAATCCTCACCCATGGACCAATAAATAACACTAAAATAAATGGAGAAAAGATAGAAGTTATGAAAGTCTTCATTTTTTTGTTTGGATCAACACCTTGGAAGCAGAAGTCAAGAAATCAAACAATGCCTTGCATTAGACAAATCTTCTGGGCAAGACTTCTTTAAAGTGTTGAAAAGCAACGATGTCAGTTTGAGGACTAAAATGAGCCTGCCCCAAGCCATGGTTAGACAATGAATAAGTAAGACTGCAGAAGAATTCATGCATTTGAGTTATGGTGTTGGAGGAGAAATGCAAAAGTACCATGCACAAGTACAGGCAAATCTGTGTTGGAAGAAGTACATCCAGAATGCTCTTTAGGATCCAAGATGGCTAGACTTCGTCTCTTTTACTTTGAACATATTATCAGGAGAGACCAATCCCTGGAGAAGAACATCATGCTTGGTAAAGTGGATGGTTAGCAAAAAGAAAAACTCTTAACAAGATGGATTAGTGCAATGGCAGTAGCAATGGGCTCAAGCTTAGCAACGATGGTGAGATTGGTGCAGGACTGGGAAGTGTTTGGTTCTGTGTGAATAAGGTTGCTGAGTTGGCACCGAGTTGATGGAACCTAAAAACAACAACAATGAGGAATGACTCTGAATTATTTTTCCCAAAATGATTTTAAGTTTTTTCAGCACCATTTGTTAAAAGGACTTTCTTTCTCCATTGAATTGCTTCAATATCTTTATTGATATTTGGCTTTCCCCCAAAAAATCTTATATACTTACATGATCCAGGGATCATGTAAGTATGATTCTATTTCTGGACTCTTATCTTTGTTACATTGATCTGCTTAGCTATCCTTATGCTGTTACCAAATTGTGTTTGTTCTTCATTATTTACATTGTTTTGACTGTTCAAGGTCCTTTACATTTCCATAAAATTTTTAGAATTATATTTCAATTTCTACAAAAAAAAGAGGACCTATTTATGGACTACTGGGAATAATGGTGTGGCACTGTAAGATAAACACTGGACTGTTAACTGCAAGGTCAGCAGTTTAAACCCACTAGCCGCTGCTCAGAAACTCCATACAGAGTCACTATGAGTTGGAACAAGCTTGATGGCACTGAACAACAGCTGGACAATTGATTAGATTTGTATTGAATCAATAGGTAAATTAGAGGACATTTGAAACAGTAGCAATACTGAGTCTTCTAGTGTATGACTCTAGTATTGTGGAAAAATTAAATTAAAAGATAATGGAATTTTTTCATGAGCTTTTTGAAGGTCCTTCATATAATTTTTTTTCATTCATTTAGAAATTTTTCTATTTCATTCAGCAATATTTCATAAATTGCAATGTGGAAGTTTGGCTTTTTTCCCCAAAAACTTTATACTTTTTTTGATGCTAACTATAATATTTCTTGAATTTCATTTTCCAGTTATTCGTTGTTATTACATAGCAGTAAAGTAATTTTTGCATATTAAAATTGTAGGCCATGACCTTGTTAAATTCACATATTATTTCTATTTTTTAGCAGCCTTCTATGGCATTGTAGGATAGGCAGTAGACCACAAGATTGATTAGAACCGCAAGGTCGGTGGTTCAAGCTCACCAGCCACTCCTTGGAAATCCTATACAAGGTCACTGTGAGTCAGTATCATCTCATAGGCACACAAACAACACAACATTTCTGTTGTTTTATCTTTCTTTTTCAATTTCTGTGTACACAGTCATATCATTTGTGAATAAAGATAGTTTAACTTCTTTATTTCCAATTTATATGAATTTATTTTTATTTCTTGCAATATTACAATAACTAGGAACTCCAATACAATGTTTAATAGAAGTGGTAGACATCTGTCACTTATTCAGAAACCTAGAAATAAACCATTCAATCTCTCACCATTAAGTGTAATATTAGTTGCAAATAAGTGGCTATGTTTCTAATCTATTTAAAAGAAGTTCCCCTCTAGACATTCATTGAGGCTTCTTTTTTTTTTCTTAAATAAATAAATGCTTTTAACTGCCTTTTTTCAAAATACATTTTCTGCATTTATTTAGATAATGTGACTTGTCTTTGTTTTGCTGATGTGGTAAAAGACATGATTGGTTTTTAAATATTAAACCTATCATGCATTACTGAGATAAACCACAGTAACTGGCTCATGCTATATTATACATTTTATATATTGCTATAATTTGAAAATATTTTGTTAGGAACTTTTATCTGCTCATGAGGACTTTCGGTCTGTAGTTTTCTTTTCTTGTAATGTCTTTGTTTTTGGCTTCTGGTTAACTTTAGCACCATCAAACAAATTTGCTACTTTTTCCTCCATTTCTATTTCAATAATTACAAATTTGTATAATTTTGTATAATAGACTAGGTATCATTTCTTTCTTAAATATTTGGTAAAATTCACCAGGGAAGCTATCTGGGCCGGGAGTTTTAATGTGAGAAGTATTTTAATTTTAGCTTATTTACATCTCTGTCAATGAGCTTTGATAATTTGTGTCTTTCAAAGAATTTTTCTATTGCATCCAAGCTTTGCATTTACTGGCATAAAATTGTTCACATTCTTCCCTATTATCTAGCTCACTGACTACAGGAACTGTAGTCAAATCCTCACATTTATTTCTACTTAATAATTTGTGTTTTCTCTTTTTTCGTAATCAGTTTAACTTACAGTTTATAAACTCTATTATCTATTCAAAAAAACAACTTTTGGAGTCATTTTTTTTTTCTGTTTGCATTTTATTGATTCTTACTCTTTTTGGAAATTTCTTTATCTGCTTACTTTGAGTTTAATGTGCTCTTTTCTCTCTCTCTCTTTTTTTTTTTTTTTAGCTTCTTATCGTTGCAGCTCAGATCATTGATTTTAGATTTTTTTTTTTTTTTTAGTATAAGCATAGACTTAGAGAAATTAATTTAGAACACATAAATTTGTTGCTGTTAAGTGCCATGGAGTCATTTTAGACTCATAGTGACCATGTATAGGGTTTCTGAGGCTTTAAATCTTGTTCAGAAGCCCCAAAACTGCCGACCTTGTGGTTTGAAGTCCAGTGCTTATCCTAAGGAAGCACCATAGAAATCAGTACTGTAGCTCCATCCCATAAATTATAATACTTAGTATTTTCATTATCATTTAGAATGAAAGAGGTTATAATTCTCTTTTAATCCATTGTTGGTGGTGTTGTTGTTAGGTGCCATTGAGTCAGAACTGACTCATAGTGACCTTGTATAGGGTTTCCAGCACTGGACTGCAAACCACAAAGTCAATGGTTCAAACCCACCTGCTCCTGAGAAACCCTATACAGGGTCACAGTGAGTCTCAACGGACTCAACAGCACTTAATAACGACATAGGGTTTCCAAGGCTTTTAATCTTTGCCAAAGCACAAAGCCTCGTCTTTCTCCTGCTGAGTGTCTGATGGGCTCGAACCACTACCAACCAGCCTTGTGGTTCACAGTCCAGTGCTTATCTTATGGTTTTGCTTAACTTCTGAAAATGTAGAACTTCTTCAGAGATCTTTTTGTCACAGATATTTAATTTACTTCTGTGTTGATCAAAGTGTTTACTTTTATTATTTCAATCCCTTGAAATTATTGGGGTTTGTTTTATTGTCTGGCATATAGTCTATCACAAACAATGTTTCATGTGGACTAAAAAGGAATGTGCATTCTGCAATTGTTGGCTCATGTTCTATTAATGTCATAAAGGTAGCTGAAAGTATTTTTTTCCTGAAAACTTGATCTATCAGTTACTAAGAGAAGAGCATTAAAATTTATAACTATGATTGTATATTTACCTATACACTCTATTTTATTTTGTTAGCTTTTTATTCATATAGTCTGAAATTCTGTTATTTAGTGCATATACATATAAAGTTACTATAGACTTTTGGGAGTCCTGGTGTGGTGCTGTGGTTTAATATGTGAAATGCAAGGTTGGTTTGAACCGCAAGGTCTGTGGTGCAGCCTCACCAGCCGCTCCTCAGACACCCTATACAGGGTCATTGCTGTGAGTAGGAACCGACTTGATGGCACTTAACAACAACAACAACAAAATAGTCTTTTGATGGCTTCTCTATTATGAAATGTCTCTTTTAATTCCTGGAATTCTCTGTATTTTGAAATTTACCGTATCCATTGTTAATATTCCATTTTTCTTATGATTAATGTTTTCATGGTATCTAGTTTTCTATACTTCAATGTTTATCCTAGTTTAGTCTTTATATAGAAAGGTTTCTTGTAGGCATCAAATAGATAGGCTTCATTTTTATAATCTTGTTTCATATCTCTATCTTATAATCTCTGTCTTATCCCATTTATGTTTAATGGAATCGTTGATAGGTTTTCGTGTGGTACTGTAGGATAAGCAATGTTGGTTTGAACTGCAAGGCTGGAGGTTCAAATCCACCAGCCACTCCTTGGAAACCTTACATAGGGTTGCTATGAGTCGAAACTGACTCGATGGCACTTTACAACAACAACAGTATTACTACAATTTGTTTTCTATCTAGTCCATCTATTCTTTATTTCCTTTGTTTTCCTTTCTTGCCTTTTTTTTAATGAAGAAATAACTTTTTATTATTTTATTATCTCCCCTTCATTTCAGCTATACCTCTTTGTGTTATATTGAGCCCTGGTAGCGTAGAGGTTGCAAATCGGGCTGAGAACCTCAAGATCAGCAGTTCAAAACTACCAGTTATTACACGGGGGGAAAATGAGGCGTTCTGCTCCCATAAAGATTTACAGCCTCAGAAACCCTGTACAGGGTCACTATCAGTCGGAACCGACTCCACAGCACACAGACACCACCATAGTGATTATATATGGACTTCTGGTGAGGTGTTGTAGGATCAGCCCTGGTCTGCAAACCACAAGGTCAGAAGTTACAACCTACCAGCTGCTCCCCAGAAACACCAAACAGGGTTGCTATGAGTCAGAACTGACTTAACAGCACTTAAAAATCACAACATACTGATTAAAACATATACATTTACTTTGTTGCAACTGTTATCTCATGAGGAGTCCTGGTGCTGCACAGCAAGATAAGCACTAGACTGCTAACCACAAGGTCAGTGATTCAAGCCCACCAACCACTCCTTGGAAACTCTATATAGGGTCACTGTGAGTTGGAACAGAATCTATGGCACTTAAAACAACAACATACATGTTTTTATTATTTTTGCTTTAAGTAGTTATTAGACTTTTTGTGAAATTTAAATGTACATTCTGTCATTCCCATCATAGTATCTTGATATGCAGTGTATCTTGTTTCTCTAGCTACTGTGAAATTTTCATCTCTATCTTTGGTTTCAACAACTTGACTATCATATACATTGATACGTATATATACATTGGGTTTATTCTATTTGGTATTTTAATTGAGTTTCTTGGATCTATTAAAAAAATTTGCCCAACATATTTGAAAATAGTTCTACAATCATTTAAAATATTTATTCTACCTTAATATTTCATTTTGTTCTTTCTAGAACTTTAATTACTAATATTTCCAATGTATTTATGAGTCTCTGTTCATTTTTTTCAGTTTCTTGTTTTTCCTTCAGCTTATGTTTTGATACTTTCTATTACCTTATCTTCAGATTTATTAATCTTTTCTTCTGCAATATCCTACTTTGTGTTAAACTTTCCAGTGACCTTTCTCAGACATTGTGTTTGTCAGTTCCAGTTCCCGTTTATTGCATTTTTATAGTTTTCATTTCTCTGCCCAAATTCTCCCACCTGTTCATTCATGATTTCACATTTTCCTTCATTATGTCACTTTTTCTTTAAATCCTTAAATTCATTCATAACTTCTATTTAAGACCTTCTCTGCTCTTTTCACATCTCTGTAATCTCTGGATCTTTTTAAGCTGACTGCATTTCTTTATAAGGAACCCTGTTTCATAGTGGTTAGAGTTATCAGCTTCTAACAGAAAGGTCAACAGTTTGAACCCACCAACTACTTCACAGGAGAAAGATGTGACTGTGTGGTCCATAAAGATTTGCAGTCTTTGAAACCCTTTGGACATTCACTGTGAGTTAGAATCAAGTTAATAGCAGTAGATTTGGTATTGGGTTTTGGTAATTCTTTTTGCTAACTATAGGTTATATTCCTGCTTCTATGTCTAGCAGTTTTACTATACTCATTACTATTACTGTTTTTATTATGTCTTAGACATAGTGGGTACCACATTGTTGAGAATCTGGATTTTATAGTATTCCTTCAGTTTCATCTGGCCAATTTATAAATTATAAAGTTAATTTACTGTTCAATCAGCTTGATCTTTAAAAAACTTGTTTTAATTCTTTCTTAGAAAATGCCTAAAGTAGTTTATAGTCTAGAAAATAAAGTATTCTAGTCCCAAAACATGACTTTTCTAAGATCCTGATTAAATGCTTGTGTCTCTCAGTACAGCACAAAATGCTGAATTTTCACAGCTCCTCTTATAGCTGCTCTCTCCCAGGTCTTTCAGTTTCCCCCTGGTTATGTGTAGCTTAGTATTTAACCAAATATTTAAGAAAGTTGAACACAGATCTCTAGAGCCATCTCCTTCTGTAAGAGAATTTGTGCTCTAAAATGTAAGTCATCTGCACAGTGATCTTTATCTGTTGGTGTATTAATATTATTGAGTTGTCTTTGAGCTCAACCTTTCTACTGTTAAAAGTGCCTCCAGGCAGGAAGCTTTGGGGATTGTGGGACTTACCTCACATCCTTCCCTTTTCACAGGGATCATAATCATCCACTGCCTTTTATGCCACCTCTGAAAACAGTCACTTACATATTCTGTCCAGTTTTAGTATTGTGAGACAGCTCATCAAATGCCAGCTGCTCCATCATGGCCGGTTCATTCATTATTAATTACTCTCCTTTCCTCTTCTCTCTGAGAACACCATGTAGGCTTGGGATCATTTAACACACTCATCTCGGGGAAGATCATATACTGCATTTACAATCTTCCCTTCTTTGTCTAAATAGATTAGAAAGAAAATGATAAGACACAACTGAGAAATTACTGCAGATTCTTCTGCTCGGTGGTGTCAAATTGTGGCTATTAGCAGTGAGAAGCATGGGAAGCCAGCTCTCCTTTTCACATGCAAGGAGTGTTCCTCAGGATAGTCAGTTCCTTGGGTATTCAACTACCCAATGCTAACTTCTTTATGAATATACTGTGAGTGATTTCTTCTAGAGAAAGTTTATACAATTTTTCTCTACTAAATGTTAACAGTATCCTAAATTTAAATGTTTTCTGTCCTAGGATCATCAAGTATTTAGTTCACTATTTTTTTAGCTTTTGTGGCTCTAGAAATCAGGGCAGATGCTAGCCTCCTGATTTTACCAACAAAGGAAACAGAGAAAGGGTCAGTAAAAGATATCAATGACAAGGCAAAAAAGAAAATCCAAGGACTTTGATGCAACTTCAAGGAGCATCTTCTACTCTAGAGAATAAAGACAGATAGTTAAGGAATTTATTAAATTGTCTTTGCTCAAAAAAGGAGGACAACCACAGGCCAGGAGCATACAAATACATTCATGGCCTTATAGGTACCCTTGGACTTCCCATTTAATTTCTCAGTGTTTTAGTTTCTTTACCTAAAATACATACTTAAAAGAAAAAAAGGCATGTCACCAGTAACTGGAGTCCTGGTGTGGTACTGTAGGATAAGCACTAGACTGCTAATCACAAGATCGTTCGGCTGTTCAAACCCACCAGGTGCTTGGTGGAAACTCTATACAGGGTCACTATGAGTCTGAGGCACTTAACAACAACAACCAATAACTGTTCAATGTAACTAACAACCAAATAACTAGCCAGATATCCTTAGTTTGTGTAGTACTTGGGATTTGGCAAATGAGTATATTAATTTAATACTTTAACTGTAGATTCTTAGCACTTAGGAGTCTGGTGTGGCGCTGTAGGATTAGCAATGAACTGCAAGGTCTATTTGGATAGTAAGGTCTGTGGTTCAAATTTGCCAGCCACTCCTCAGAAACCCTATACAGGGTCACGATGAGTTGGAACCCACTCGATGATATTTAACAATAGCAATCCTTTAAATCAAGAGTTGTCAGAAGATAGACATCAGGGAAGCCACAATTCTCTGATAATACATGCTAATAATACACATTGGTGCATACAAAGGTGCTTTTCAGGGGAGAGGAGCCATTGTTTCCATTAACTCAAAGGTAATTCTCATCCCAAATAGAAAACAGTAAGTAAACTATTAACTGGAGTCCTGGTATGGTGCTGTAAGATAAGCACTGGTCCTGTAGGATAAGCGTGGTAGGATAAGCAAGGTTGGCAGTTCAAATCCACCAGCTGCTCCTTGGTAAACCTTCACAGAGTCACTATGAGTCAGAACTGATTCAACAGCAAGTTAAAAGCAACAACAAAAGTATTAACTTAGGAAATGTTAATCTAGAAATAGATAAGATGATGGTGAAACCTTTATTCCCTAACATTTATTCCAGTAAATTATCTTTCTCAGCCCTAGGGCAGTGTAGTTGTTCTCCCAGACTATCATAAAAATATATTAATAATTCATTTTAGAATGTCTGTTTTGCAGATACTAACTACAGTATGTGATCTCATAGGGTTCTAGAAAAGGGCTCTGTACCTTGAAGATGCTTCCCATATGCTCTTAAATTATGTAAAATCATCCAAACAAGGGCTAAAGTCATTTATTTTGTAATGAGTAATAAGGTTAAAATGCAAGTGTCCGTGAACATTTCAAATAATGGACTACAAAGTTGTATGGTGGCATAGATGGTTATTAGGCTTTTCTTGAAAGTAAGTCTAGCCAAGAGGAAGGTCAGGTGGACCAGACAGTCCTACACAAGGCCCAGGTCACGTCTGTGATGTCTCTCTGATTGCTTTCCAGTGGTTTCATGCTAGACAAGTCTGAGCCTGAGATGGGCAGTCAAATGCATGGAGGACTGAGGAGCTGGGAGGGCCCGGCCACCCCGCTAGCCACGCTTCTTAGAGAGACAACCGAATTGTTTGCAACCTCTTTCTAACAGACTTTACACTGAAGGATGGGTAGGCAGTTGGCAATATAGGGAACTGTGTAGCGTAGTGGTTACGAATCGGGCTGCGAACCTTAGGGTCAGCGGTTCGAAACTACCAGCCGCTCCGCGGGAGAAAGATGAGGCTTTCTACTCCCGTAAAGATTTACACCCTCGGAAACCCTGTACAGGGTCGCTATGGGTCGGACCCGACTCGATGGCACTTAACAACAACAACAACATATTAGCCTCTCTTGCATACCCAAATGTCCAGAGTAGATGAAAATAAAAGTGTGGCCTACAGTTTTCATTAGCAACCAGTATGAGACTAGATTTTCAGAAGATGACTGTAATTAAAAATATATAATATGATTAGTTAGATATTTGAGCTCTATTCATATTGTATCAATTAAATACATATATGCCCAAACCAATAAAGTTGTATTAAGGAAGCAGCTATTAAAAAGACATTGAGGAGACTTTTGATAAGATGGAGGGCTACACAGACATGCTACCTACACCCTCTACAACAAAGCAAAAAGAGGAATGATTGATGCAGTTCAAAAATTCCAAATGGAGAAGTCAACACTGCATTCAAGATAAAATGGAAAAGAAAATCATAAATTGCAGGGTGGCCACAAAAAAAGTTAATAAACCTTCTCATCAAAATAAAAAGGAGGAAAATCATAAAAATCTAGTAAACACTAAAATAACAACAATGAAGGAAATGATAAGAAAATATGGAAACAATATTGTCTCAGCACAGAAAAGCATATGGAACAAAGAAATCAGCAGCCCAAGACATACACACACACATACACACACACACACACACACACAAAAAAAAAAAAAAAAAAAAAAAACACAGCAAAATGAAAGCAATACCTTCATCCTCTTGATAACTGTACTCAATGTAATTGGGTTAAATGCACCTGTCAACAGAAAGCAGTAGGATGAATAAGAAAATATGACGCATCAATATGTAGTCTACAAAAGACACAACCTAGACACAAAAATAAAAATAGAGTAAAAAAATGAAAGAATGGAAAAATTTAAACACATGACAATCAAATAGCAACCAAAAAGTGCAGGAGTGGCAATATTAATTTCTGATAAAATAAGTTATAAGGCTGAAACCAGCATAAGAGATAAATGATTAAAGCAGCATTCAAACAAGAGGGCATAGCCATAAAAAATATCTATGCACCCAATGAAGGAAGCTTAAAATACATAATTCAAACTTTAACAGAATTAAAAAGAGAAATAGACAACTCCACAATAATAGTAGAAGACTTTAACAAATATCCTTTTTAGTGAAGAACAGAACATCTAGAAAGAAATTCAACAAAGATACAAAAGAGCTAAACAACACATTCAACTTCACATGCTCTAAAATTAGAAATCAACAATGGGAACATTAAGGGGGAAAAAAAGCAAATACATGGGAACTTAATTGCATCCTGATTAAAAACTAGTGGATAATAGAATTAAAAAAAAAAAATCCTTAGATCAGATGAGAATGAAAATACAACATATCAAAACCTTTGGGAAACAATACTCAGAAGGTAATTTGTAGTAATAAATTCATACTTCAAAAAAGAAAAAAGTTAAAAATCAAAACTTTGCCTTAGCAAATCCAACAATTAGAAAAAAGAGCAAGGAAAAAAAAAAAGCTAGCAGTTGCTAGGAGAAAGGAAATCATAAAGATTAAAGCAGAAAAAAATGAAACAGAAAAATAAGAGAAAGAATAAACAGTACTAAAAGCTGCTTCTTTGAAAGGATTAAGTTGACAAACCACTGACAAATCTCACAAAGAAAAAGATACAAATGATCTGAATAAGAAACAAAATAGACAACCTCACAACAGAATCAAATGAAATAAAAAGGATAATAACTGGATACTATAAAGAACTGTACACCAACAAATTTGATAACCTAGAATAAATACACAGATTTGTAGAAGCACAGCACGTACTGAAACTAACACAGACTGAAGTGCGAAATTTGAAAAGCCCATAACGAAAGAAGAAGTTGAATAGGTCATGAAAAAAAATTACAATAAAAAAAAAGTCCTAGCCCAGATGGCTTCGATGGCTTCACTGGAGATTTCTACCAAACATTCAAAGAAGAGTTGACACCAAATGTACTCAAACTGTTCCAGAATACACAAAAGGAAGGAATTATCCCAAATCAATTCTATGAAATGAGTATAGCCCTGATACAAAGCTATGCAAAGGCACCATTAAAAAATAAAATTGACATCAACATCCTTCATGAACATAAACGCAAATTATCTGATCAAAATCCTAGCCCACAGAACCCAACAACTTATAAAAATAATAATAATACCTCATGAACAAGTGGGATTCATACCAGGTGTGCAAAGATGGATCAACATTAGAAAAACAATCAATGTAATCTATCACATAAAATAAAGAAAAAGAATCACAGAGTCATTATCAATCAACACAGAAAAGTCATTTGACAAAGTCCAACACACATTCTTGATAAACATGTTCAAGAAAATATGAATACAAGAGACATTCCTCAACATAATTAAGGGACATATTCACAAAATCAAAGAGAGATTGAAAGCATTCTCCTAGCAAGTGGGAACCAGACAAGGCTGCCCTTTATCACCACTCCTATTCAATATTGTATTGGAATTATCAATATTATACTGGAAGATAAGAAAGGGAAATAAAAGGCATCCAAACTGACAAAGTGGTAGGGTACAAAATCAACATACAATGATCTGTCAGATTCCTTTACACTAACAAAGAGAGGAGTCCTGGTGTGTCTTGGTGGGCTAATGCGCCAGACTACAAAGCTGGTTTGAACCAGAAAGTCGGCAGTTCAAGCTCACCAGTCACTCCTCAGGAACCCTATACAAGGTCGCTATGGGTCAGAACCAACTCAACAACATTTAACAACAATAACAACAAAGAAAACTCTTAAAAGGAAAACATTGTCATTTATAATAGCCACCCAAAAGATGAAATATATAGGATTGAATCTAACCAGAGATACAAAAGACTCATATAGAGAAAACTATAAAACACTAGTACCTGAAGCCAAAAAGATACCTATATAAATGGAATATCTTGTTGCTCATGTATAGAGATTTAACAATCCCAATCCAGATTCCATCATCATTCTTTAAAGAGACAGAAAAGCTAATCACTGATTTAATATGGAAAGGAAAGAGACCCTGTATAAGCAAAACACTAGTAACAAAAACAAAGTAGGAGACCTCACACTTCCCAGTCTCAAAACCTAAATAAAGTACAACCACAGTGATCAAACCAGCCTGATACTGTTACAATGACCATTCATATTTTATATTCCATTCCCCTGAGTCCAGAACTGCTGTTTGTATTAGAAGGCCCTGGATAGAGTGGAAGAAAAATGTGGAACAAAACTCAAAACCTTAAAAAAAAAAAAAAAAAGTCTCACAAGGTATATTGAAACTAGTTGTTGTTGTTGTTAAGTGCCGTTGAGTCAGTTTCAACCCATAGCAACCCTGTATAGGGTTTCCAAGGAGCAGCTGGTAAGCTTGAACCACCACCCTTGCAGTTCAAACGACTTTGCAGTCTGACATGTTAGCCCACAGCACCACACCAGGACTCCTAGAAACTAATAGAACCCCCAAGACTATATATAGTCCATAGACACCCTTCAGGCCTAGAACTGTAGTCAGTCCCCAAACCCCTCCACCTCATCCACCCATACACATACAGTGGGTCAACTTTCAATCAAGCTACTTTCAGTCAAACAAAGGTCTGTAAGGTAGAACAACTCCTTCAAACAATAAACCATTTGAGTTCAAAAGGGCAGCGTTTTCATAGCGACAAAGTTCAGAAGCGATGAAGGAATAGGACTGAAGGACAGTCCTGGGGAACACAGGGAGGAATTGGGATGATGCTATTACATTTCCAGGATGGAAATCTCTGTCATGAAAAAAAAAAATGTGTATGAATTGTTGAATGGAAATCTGATTTGCTCTGTAAGCCTTCATCCAAATCACAATAAAAAGATTTAACATAAAAAGAGGCATTGCCATCAAATAATTGCATTGTAATTTTACTAAGTAAAAACAGTAATTCGTAACCCCCTTCTAGCAAGTTTCTCCCATAGAGTTTATGTGCAATAGTTTTAGTGTTAAAATGTTTTTCTTACATGAAACAATACTTGCAGTAGATAATAGTCATCATTCAAATGCACTTATTAAGCAAGTTAATGTTAGTGAATTTTTTGGGTTTCTGTTTTTTTGTTTAGCTTTTTTGTGTGTGAATTGAGTGAAGATTTACAGAGCAGAGCATCAGTTGTACATTCAGCAAATCATATGCTTTGGTTCATTACAATGATTGCAATACCCTGCATGTACCATCAGTTAACAGTATTTACCTCTATTCGCTTTAATTATTGCATTCCTCCCTGTGTCTACCACTGCCTTCATCTTTCCTCTGCCAACCTCCCTCTTTTATATATTGCCTTCTCATCACCCAGATTAACATGTGTTTACTTTCTAGTGCATGAATATTTTCCCCTTCTCTGTGCTCCCAACCCCGCAGTAGCCATTATAGAATGTTTCTTTAATCAAGAAAACCTAGTCTTAAGTTTTTATAACATTGGTCTCATACAATATTTGTTCTTTTTTTGTTCTTGGTGGGGTTTTTTTTGTTGTTGTTGTTGTTTGTTTTTTTTTGTGTGAGGTTTTTATTGTGGATTGAGTGAAAGTTTACAGGGCATATCATCAGTTTTACATTCAACAAATCATATACCTTGTTTCATTACATTGATTATAATACCCTCCATGTACCATCAGTTAATAGTATTTCTCTTTATCCACTTTAGCTTTTTTAAAAAACAAACAAACAAACAAACAAAAAACCACTCAGGCATATATAATAATTTACATTATAAATAATCTCCAAAAAGCACATTCTGCAAGTCTGCTCCTGGCTGCCAGCTCTTGGTCCTTCTCTTCTTAGTCCATGAATCTAGAGTCCTCAGCCACTTCCCCTCTCCATGCCTCCATCTCTGCCTCCATCTCTGGCACTGCTGTTTCTCTGGATAAGGTCCCACATTCTGCTTGTGCATTCCTCTCTTGATGGTCCTAGGGTCCTCTGTTTCTAGACTGTAAGATTAACCACTTCCCTTTTTTGATTACAAAACTTCTACCTTTACAGTTATGACAGTCGCGATTAACCATAACAATTATTCACTACTGAATCTTACAAATCTTATCCCCATCTCTTTTCACCAGACCCATCTAGAGAAGATGACAGCTATTCAGTGGGGACTCTTTCTTTCCCCCCATACTCTTAAACTAAA
>NW_006408794.1:1874525-1894118 GCF_000296735.1 Chrysochloris asiatica
AAGTTGAATTGCCAGAAAAAATTTAGGATACCCAGTTAAATTTGAATTTCAGAAATGCAATGAATAATTCTTAGTGTAAATACATATATAATCCACAAAATAGTTTATTTGATAAATATGGCAACTCTAAAAAGAACTTTGATAAATCTAAGTTCCACAGTTTTTCTAAGGTGATCTCTGAAATGGTTTAGTGTTTTGTGGATATTTGACTGGATATGGCTGTAGAGTTGGTTCTGATTCAGAGTGACCCTGTATAGGGTTTCCATGGTGGGTTTGAACCGCCAACCTCTCTAGTTAGCTGTCTAGAGCTTATCGTACAGCACCACACCAAGACTGATTGTTTTTGTTGTTTTTAAGTGCCATTGAGTTTGTTTTGACTCTTAGCGAACCTGTAGAGGGTTTCTGAAGAACAGCTGATGGGTTTGAACCGCCGACCTTGTGGTTGTCCTACAGCGCCACACCAGATCTGCTTTATATTAGTAGGATTGTAATTTCATTTTGCAATCCTCCTGACTAAATCATTTGAGTTTCACACTCTTTGTGTAACATTATTGGACTCCCTTAATGAAATTATAAGTCAAGCAAGATATTTCATTCCCTTATTTTAAATTAGCTTGGGCTTTGAGGGTTATGGGAAAGAGCAAATCTTTCTCTGAGTTTATTGTTTGCTAGAACAAGCAAGTAGCAGTTGTTTTATATTTATTTATTGTTCTCTTTGAGTGAACATGATATTGTTGCCTGTTCCTACTGGAAACAACTATTAAGTGGCTCCTAAAGGAAATCAAGTATGAACTCTACTGGCCTCTGAAAGACTTGGCTAAAAAGAAAACAGACTGTGACAAAAACAAAAAGTACGTTTCAGGTCATGGGTCTGGACCCTGAAGGGTAACTGAATATAGAACCACCAGTTAGCACTTTCAACAGCCATCATGCTTAGGTCACGGTGCCAAATGAAAGAATAATATTAGCAGTTCTCTTCTGACCAGAAAAAGACACAAAGTAGTATAATGTAAATATAGTAACCTCAGTAAAAATGAAGAATCTTCATTCATATGTTTATAGTTTCAAAAAGACTTGGAAAGTCACCGATCCTGTGAGGACTAAGTATCCTGGACAAGTTTAAGAAACTGTAAGGACCCTAGGAAATAATTCTACTGTAACCCTGTGCCACATTTCCTAAGTAACAGTGATATTTCTATGGCTTCAATCTTAGTATTCCTTTAATATATGAGGTCAAGATTCACAATGCAATGTAACTAATTGTGCAGACTTGAGTGAAGTCAAGAAGCCCAGGTGAGAGACTGTGCACCCAGGGTGTTCTCCCATATGTGTGTATCCAGACTGGGATCTCTTCTACATCAAAAGAAACGCTACTTGTGAACAATGCCCTTAATTCTGTGATTTATTTTGTAGGTGAGACTCTCTGAATGAAGGAACTTTTATTTTGGCTTCCTTTATTAGTCATTTTTTAAAAAATTCTCCCAGTAGTGCCCCCAACCTTTAATTCCTTACTCCTCTGCCCAGGAGAGAATTGCTGAGATCATGGAAGTAACTCCTACTTCACTGGTCCCCTGAGGCATTTCCTAGGTTGCTCCCTTTCACCCTCTCTGTTGTACCCATTATAAAGATCAGCAAGCAGTCAGAGGCATGCAGAACCCAGCACCGTTCACCAATATTACCTTGCCCTTACCCTGCTACCTTAAGCAGAGTCCCTGGGTGCTGTGAACGATGAATGTACTAGCTGATACCTGAAAGATTAGTGATTGGAGTCCAGTGAAAATCACTGGAAACCCTGTGGAGCACAGTTCTACAGTGATACACAGGAGGTCGCTATTTGTCAAAGTTGACTAGATAGTAATTGGTTTGGTTTGGGTTTTTCCATTTACTACCATAAACTATCATGAAAAAACAACTTAGAGGTGGCAACTAGAACAAAGCCAGAACATCGCCCCATCCCTGTGAACTACCGGCAGCTGTAAGAGAAACATCTATGTCTTCCAGGACTACTGTGTGAAAGGGGATGCCAACACCTGTCACGTTGTCCCTGTCACTTCAGTTGTTACTGCCAGCAGAGGACATTAAGGTGCTCAATACCAATTTGCAGGTTGGGTTGGCAGAAGGCTGTGGAGGAGGGGAAGAAACACAGCTGGCTCCTGTGACCTCCCCACTTTTTAGAACTTACCCAACCAAACTCAAAGTCCCAGGGCCCCAAGTCAGAGCTTTGTGTTACTCTGGGGACACATCTTAAAGGCAGCGTCTCAGCCCTTGTGTGAACCCATCATGGTGCTGTCTATCCTGTAAACTGCAGTGCCCTGGGGACCCTGTGCCTCTTCTCAGACCCTGGACACTGCCTCGCCTTCCTACCTAATCAGTGTTAAATAGAAGCACCCTGATCCCAAGAAAGAGAAACACCCCAATCCCACTTTTCCTGTAGCCTGTGACCAAGTGGCCTGTTGAAGATCTGCTCGTTTCTGCTTCTCCTCCTCCTCCTTCTTCACAAAGAATGAATTGCTAGAGTTTCCCTTCAGGCTTTGGTTGGGAGAATGGACTAAGCTGAAGTGTATTTCCCCAGCAAGACTCAACTCTACCATTTAGGATGTTGTTTTTATGGTTTTCTCATGTATCTGACCCCATTATTATCCTGTGTCCTTTGAGAAAATTGATCAAGATATCCCTTGGGTGTCCCCCAAAATGATCACCATAACCTTCTGAGATGACCTCTTTGCCTTGACTACAGTTACAACTAGCCCAGCAGATCCCCAAACCACAGTTGGGATTGAAGCTCTTTTTGAAGGCCCACTAAGGAGACTAGGAGTCCTGGTATGGCACTGTAGAAAAAGCACTGACCTGCTAACTGCAAGGTTGATGGTTCAAACCCACCAGTAGCTCATCAAAAATTGCATATGGGGTTGCTCTGGGTTGGAATATATTCCACAGCACTTAACAACAGCAATAACAACAAAACAAGGCTAAGACTAGTATTTTAGTGAGGGAATTTGTCTGCAACCAACCACTGATCAGACTCGTGTTCAAACATGTTTTGCTTGGAAAAAACGTGTGCATGTATGAACAGTTGTTGTTGTTAAGTGCCGTTGAGTTGGTTCCAAATCATAGAAACCCTGTATAGGGTTTGAATCAGTGATCACTGGTTAGCAGTCCAGTGCTTACCCTACAGCTCCACACCAGGACCCTATGTATGAACTGGGACCTTAGTAATAATGCTTCTTGACTTTCCTTCATATTGTGATTTTAGTTTGGGCTTATTTGATTCTCTTCTGTGACAGGTATAAGGCAGATGTATTGTAGAAACTGTTTATTTCAAACTCAAATATATTTAAGTCTGCTATTTTAAAAGCTCTAAGCTAAGAGGCAGAAACTATTCATACACATAAAAGTTTTCTAAAGGAAGTGTGTGTCTCTGTGGAATCCTGAAGGGGTGGCTTCCTGAGGGAAGTTAATTACACACCTGCACATTTCTAAGCCAGCAATATTGATTTCATCCCATACTTGTCTACTATATACAAGAGCATGGCTTCAAATGTGTAAGGAGACCCATAAAGCCAGAGATATCAGGATCCTAGCAGTGACAAACAGCCAGAACTAAGTATTTCTCCTCTTTCCTAGTGCTAAATGTCTTTGAGTTATGTGCTAAATACCATTAGACACAGCATTAGATGCACAGTAGATTTCTGTTGAAATCAATATTTCTTCACCCATACTCATGAAAATTAGATACCTCCATCATTGGTCCATATTCCTTCTCCCATGAATACAGGCCATGCTAAATCTCTCCTTGCTAGTCATTAAAAAATGCTATTTCAGGAAAATGAAACAAGACAAAGGAATCAAAATTACCCATTACTTAGATAGTCTAGAGTTCTCTGTAATCCACAAAACTGTATGTGGTGTGTATGTGTGTGTTGTATGTGTGTGTGGCGTGTATGTTTGTGTGATATGTGGGGGGGTGTGAGTTAGACTGTATGTGATGTGGAGTATGTGTTATATAGAATTTGTGTGTGGGGAAATGTATGTGTTTGGTGTGTGTATGGATGTGTGGTATATGTGCATAGGGTTATATTTATGTGTATGTATGTGATATGAGAATCCTAGTTGTGTTTGGCAGTTGCCATGCTCTCCTCTTGCTTGTAACATGTTGCCAAGTATTTACAAGGAGGGGATGAAACATACCAAACCACATGAACACCTCTTTGCATTTTAATATCACCCAACAGAGGGGCTACTCTTCAGCCAAAAAGAATTGGGAATGTGTTTGATGTAGTGGGATGGAGTGGAAGCAAGATATTGATTGATGGTCTCAAGGAATGTTGGTTAGACAAGAAGAGACAGTGGGAAGCGTTTGCTCTGGAATATCATCAGTTTTTAAGAAACACAATACACCATGTCAACAGTCTCTTCCCAGGTAATGCAAAAAAGAGAACCATATTGGAAGCTGAGACTATTGCCCTGGATTATGCTACAAAAAACCAAAATCATACAGATTGTCAGAATTGGAGGGTGTATTAGTGTTAGTCCACTTCCTTCATTTTGCAGATGAGAATGTATAACGAATCAAGGATGAAGATAAAATAAACATCAGGACTAGAACTTGGTCTCTGGACAACGTGGTCAGGGCTCACACCTCAGCAAAGTAAAAGGATTGAAGTAAAACGTTGATAAATGATTGTGTCTGTTGCATCATGATCTGAATTGGAAAATGTACAGATTAATCAATTTGTTAGTAGTTAAATGTGAAATAAAAACCATAATAAAAGAGAGATAGAGAGAGATGATATTAAAAGTGTATCGCACACACACACACTCACAGCTCAAACTGCACGTGATGTTGTGAACAAGCTGTTTGATAGGGAATGGTATAAACATATTGAGGAGAGAAATTTTACTTGTTTCCTCCTCGTTCCCACTTTTAACTGTTCTACTCCTGGTACAAAGCTAGGAGGAAAGGAAAGATATATAGAACAGGGAACTCAATCTGAGAGAATATGAGGCTTTATAAGGGTTCCCCAATTTGGAGGTCAACAACCAGCTGAGAGAGTTTTGGTTGGTAAGAACCTATCATACAATGGTATGTTTTTAAGACTTCTCTACCTTAAGCTATTAATTCTAAAAGACTTTCTTCTTCCAAGACTGAATCCCTGACCATCCTGCTCCCATCACCTCTCTGCTACCACTGCCCAGTTGTTGTTGTTAAGTGCCATCGAGTCAGTTTCAACTCATAGTGACCCTATATAGGGTTTCGGAGGAGCGGTTGGTAAATTCAAACCGCCAACCTTGCGGTTCAAGCCTATCTCACGGTCCAGTGCTTATCCTATAATGCCACACCATAGTAAGTGTTCCATAAACATTTTTTAATGTTGTTGTTGTTAAGTGCCATCGAGACAGTTCGACTCATAGCGACCCTGCATAGGGTTTCCGAGGAGCAGTTGGTAAATTCGAACCACCAACCTTGTGGTTCAAACCTACCTCACAGTCCAGTGCTTATCCTACAGCACTACACCAGGACTCCACCACTACCCTAGAGATGCTAATTTGACCAAGATCACATAAGGGACAGGCTGATATAGCCACATGTGACATGGCTGCTTAATTGAAAATTCTATGCTCTTTGTATATAGGGGTCTGATGGGAGGAAATGCTTACCTGCCATGCACAATCAGTAATGCTCAGTCCACACATGTGGAAGAACCACTTCATGTGGAAGATGAGAGTACCTTCTTCCTGCTACCTCGCTTGATCAAAGAAGGGTATTCTCTAAGGAGAGCCAGCATATTAACAAATGCCAGCACCCTGTTAAATTAAGTAAACCCAATCAAGAAAGCTAATGCAGCTGCCAAGCACTCTGTTATGCATTCTACTAAACCTGGTGCTTTAAAGTCAAGCTTTTACTTTTGTGGTTTTCCAGATCCTATTTGTTTTCATCTCCTAGGGCTTCCATAACAAAATACCAATAAGTGGATGGCTTTAAAGAACAGAAATGAAGTTTCTCACAGTTCTATATACCCTGGAAGTCCAAATTTGGATCATTGGCAAGGGATTGCTCTCTCTGTGTGGGAGTAGGGGAATATCCATCTGGCCTTGTCTCTGTCAGCTTCTGGGTGTCCTGGGTGTTTCTTGGTGTTCATTGTGTAAGGGACACTTACACAATGTCTTTCTCCTAGGTGTATGTGACTCTCTTCTCCCTTTACTAAGATACCACTCAAAGGGGATTAGGAGTAGAACCCACCCTATTCTAGTGTGAGCTCTTTAAATTTAACCAGTTGTTGTGAAGCGTCATTGAGTCAGTCCCAACTCATAGCGATCCTGTATAGGTTTCCGAGGCTTTAAATCTTGGCAGAAGCAGAAAGTCTCATCTTTCTCCAGCTAAATGGCCGGTGGGCTCAAACCGGTGTATGACCTTGTGGTTCACAGTCCAGTGCTTATTGTATGGAGCCACCACACTCCCCAATTTAACCAAAAGCAAAAGAAAACTCCAATTTCCAAACAAGGTCACATTGACAGCTATAAGGGTTAGAACACTGACACATCTTTTTGAGGGGCACAACTCAATTCATATCACATAGGTACCAGGAGGTTTTCCTACTTGGGTGTAGAAATCCAAGATTTTCTGCCTTTCTTGGTAGGTCCTGTCTCATCTGGAGAAAGGGTTGTTCTATTTTTGAAACTGTGGGCTGCTTGGCAACAGAATAACCTTCACCAGGAGCAATATTATCTCTTCCAATGTAGCGTGGTGTAGCGGATGGTTAGTTCTCCAGGCCCCCTGACCTGCAGACACAGGCAGCATCATTATTAGTGATACATTCTCATTCTGGAAAGCTCTCATTGATGCAGACTATTGAGGGGAAGTCTGGTGTGCATAATGACCAAGCCGAGGACTCTGGACCACAAAAGGAGACGGCACAGAAAAAGATGCACATAAATAAACACATGAGCAAGTAGACGGGCGAGCTGCAGAATCTTCACACTCATCAAGTTCAGCCTAATAATGAGGTCAAATGAAAACACAAACTCTCCAGATGTTTTCTCCATATCTTGTATGATCGCAGACAACACATAAATAGAAGGTAACTGATGTGATCAAAATGAATAAAACCATAAAAATACATTTTGTACGAAAACTAAAAGTGTAACCATAGCCATAATACAAGTGTTTTGTTTTGTTTTTTTCCACTTTCTCCTCCAAAGTGTTAAACCTCTAAACTTAGCACTATACAAGGATTTCACATAGTAGTGCTGTAAAATCATAGAAATCTTTATTTAACAAAATTATCAAAATGTGAAGCTATTGCTTCTCAGCAGATCCTCCAGCTAGGTCTGTATTTTTGCAGGCGGGGTTTTCATCTCTGTATTTCTTCCCAGAAGAATTGTGTGCTCTTCAATGTCAAAACAGTAGCCTATAGAGCAGGGGTGGGGAACGTCCAGCCCTCAGACCATATAAAGCCCACAAAATCATTTGGTCTGGCCCTGCCAAGGCAACCACAATTCCAGCCATCACATTAGGGATGAGTCGATTAACTTTTTGACCAAATATAGTAGACAAATTTTTCAGTTGATTATTTTGTATGGCCTACAAATTATGTTATAAATTTTGGCAGAAAAAGGGTTCCCCAACCTTTCTCTAGGAGTCCTGGTGTGGCGCTGTGGGCTAATGCAAAGTCATTTGAACTGCAAAGTCAGTGGTTCAAGTTCACCAGCTGTTCCTTGGAAACCCTATACAGAGTCACTATGGGTCAGAATAGACTAGATGGCACTTAACAACAACAACAACCTTTCTCTAGTGATTCAAGTTGCATTCCTTTTAAAATATTTTTTGAGTTTGGGAAACAAAAAGAAGTATGAAAGGGAAAAATCAGGGCGATAGGGTGGATGGGGTAAATTCTTCAACAAAATTGTCAGACAACCCTTTTTACCCTAGCAGAATGAGCAGGTGTGATGTCATGATAGAATAAAATTCCTCAGTGCAACTTTCCTGGCCTTTTTTTCAACTATACAGTGCTCAACTTTTTAAAAACTTCTTTCTAGTAAGTCCCTGTGAGTGTCCTATATCCTTCGTGAAAATCTATCAAGATTATCCCCTTAGAATTCAAAATTGAAACAGTGACCAGACCTTCTGAGCTGAACTCTCTGTCTTGAATGTAACTGGACCAGAAGATCTGCTTGGAAGCTACTGTTTGATTGGAACTTTGTTTTGAAAGTCACACTATTGAGACTAAGACAAGTATATTTCTGAAAGAACTCATCAGAAGCTATCCACTGATGGCAGAGACATGTCTGAACATGTTCTCTTCATAATAAACCCCGGCTTGTATGAACTGGAACCCTAGTAGCAATATTTTTTTACTTACCTTCATGTTTGCTGACGAATTTATCAAACAAGATAATGCACTTACGAGGCTCAAGAGGCAAATCAATATTTGAGAGAAGCTGAATAGAAACAATTTCATTTTGCATTTTCCCTTTATATACGTCTCTCTGACTTAGACATTTTCTTTGAGTGCTCGACAATTTTCATATTTCTTGTGAGTATTCAATTATGGCTGCTTATAGTATTTATCTAACATAGTTTGAAGTGATTTGCCTGGTTTCCTTCTGATTTCCACGATGGAATAATCTGACATCACCTGTGAAGGCCTTCTAACAGCCACAGTGAATAGACACCTCCTTTTAATATTCTCAAAGGTATAAGGTAATTAACCAATGTGTTGAGGCAGGAGAAACAGGCAACATGCCACTGTTGGTACTTAAGACACCAGACATGTGATTTCTTTGGGAGTAAGTTTCTTTAAGAAAAAGACTTTTGAATCCAAATCAGAAATTTTCCAACTGGGAAGTCTTTGGTGTAAGCCCCTCACTGGGGACAAGGGGTTGGCTAGGAGCATCCATTTATCAGTTTGAAGCCCCTTTGAATAATTAGATCAGGTATATCATTCTGCTTAACTAGCAGTCTCCTGCAGGAAGCCCTCATCCCTCTACCTTCATCCTCCATACACATTTACTTTGGTGATTTCAGATCACATAAGGGACTGTGTTCCTGCTGGAACACTCTTGAGGGCTGGCAAGGATCAATGGCATCCTGCCCTGCTTTATGTGAGTGGTGACTCCGAGGAGCTTTAACCAACTCAACCCTTCTAAACGAACGCTGTGTGTAAAACAGTTGCAAGGTCACGGTACTGGTTCTGTGTCTGTGTGTCCATGCATATATGTCTATGTGTGTCTGTATCTATGTGAGTAGGTGGTTGTGTGTGAGAGAGAGAAAAAGAGACACAGAGAGATATAAAAAGAGGGAAAGAGGAACTGGGGAAATGGAGTAGTGCAGAGGAACTGTAAACCTGAACATACGGTGGTGTGCCATGGAGTCGGTTCTAACTCATAGCAACCCTACATAGAGTTTCCAAGGCTGTAAATCTTTATGGGAGCAGGAAGCCTCATCTTTCTCTGAGGTTAGCAGCCCAACTCATAACCGCTAAGCTAGGAGAGCGCCATAAGCATTAGCATATAGTGGGCTTTTAGTTACCATGTGTTATTTTCCCCAGAGTGCTGGTGTGGCACTGTAGGATAAACACTGGACTATTAACCATAAGTTCAGCAGTTCAAACACCAGTCACTCTTCAGAAACCCTATACAGGGTCACTATGAGATGGAACCAACTCCACAGCATATAATAAAAACAATGTTATTTCCCAGTCTTACCCCTAAACTAAGGAGATGAGTTTCTTTCAGAGCTACTTCCAGCTCTAACACACTATCAATCTATGAGTTATGACTGGCATAAATAATCATTATATTGGTGAATGAATTCCAGAGTAAATTGAAAAGATTTACCAATTATTATATCCTATTATGAGCCATAAGTCTGAGTCATTCCAAATGTACAGAAAATATATTTTCAGAATCAGAATACTTTTATCCCATGAGTTTTAAAAATCCTACAATCCTCTGAAACCACAACTCAAATGCATCAATTCTTCTATTGTCTTCCTTATTCATGTCCAACTTTCACATGCATATGAGACTGCTGAAAATACCATGGTTGGGTCAGGCATACCTCAGTCCTCAAACTGACATCTTTGCTCTTGAACATTTTAAAGAGCAAATGTGCCTAAGGAACTTAAATTGTTTGATTTCTTGACTGCTGCTTCCATGAGTGTTGATGGCGAATCTGAGCAAAATGAAGTCTCTGACAACTTCAGTCTTTTCTCCATTTATCTTGATGTCATTTATTAGTCCAATAGTGAAGATTTTTGTTTTCTTTACATTGAGGTGCAATCCATACCGTAGGTTGTAGACCTTGATCTTCATCAGTAAATATTTTAAGACCTCTTCGCTTTCAGCAAGCAAGGGTGCATTATTTAGTAATGAGTCTTCCTCCAGTCCTGATATGTTCTTCTTCATATATTCCAGCTTCTTGGATTATTTGCTCAGCATATAGATTGAATAAATAGGGTGAAAAACACAACCCTGGCACACACCTTTCCTAATTTCAATTGATTCAGTGTTCCCTAGTCCTGTTCAAACAACTGTCTCTTGGTCTATCTACAGGTTTCCCACGAGCACAATTAAGTGTTTCAGAATACTCATTCTCTAGGACATCTTCCTTCAGTATCATTGGCTCTTGATCATATACTATCTCTTGAAACTGTTGAACAGTAACCATTTCCTTTTGGTACAGTGACTCTGTGTATTCCATCCATCTTCTCTTGATGCTTTCTGCATCATTCAATAATTTGCCCAGAGAATCTTTTAATAGCAAAAGTCGAGGCTTGAATCTTTTTCTTCAGTTCCTCAGCTTGAGAAATGCTGAGCGTGTTCTTCCCTTTTTTTTTTTTTTCTGATTCCAGATCTTTGCCCATTTTGTTGTAATATTTGGTTTTATCTTCTCGAGCTAATCTTTGAAATTTTCTGTTCAGCTCTTGGACCTCCTCATTTCTTCCATTTGCTTTAGCATCTCTACGCTGGAGAGCACTTTCAGAGTCTCCTCTGACATCCATTTTGACCTTTTCCTTCTTTCTTGTCTTCTTAATGACTTTTTGCTTTCTGCATGTATGATGTTCTTGATGTCATCCCACAACTCTTCTGGTCTTTGGTCTTTAGTGTTTAGTGTATTAAATCTGTTCTTCAGATGATCTCTAAATTCTGGTGGGATATATTCAAGGTCATATTTTGGCTCTCGTGGACTTGTTTTCATTTTCTTCAACTTCAGTTTGAATTTGCATCTAAGTAATTGATGGTGTATTCCACAATCTGCCCCTGGTCTTGTTTTCACTGATGATATGGAGCTTTTCCATCATCTTTTTCTGCACATGTAGTCAATTTGATTTCTGGTGAGGTCCATGTATATTGTCGTCTCTTGTGCTGTCTAAAAAAGGTATTTGAAATGAACAAATCATTAATTTTTCAGAATTCTATTATGCATTCTCCAGCATCATTTCTATCACCAAGGCCATATTTTCCAACTACTGATCCTTCCTCTTTGCTCCCAACCTTTGCATTCCAATCACCAGTGATGATCAATACATCTTGATTGCATGTTTGATCTATTTCAGATTGAAGAAGTTGGTAGAATTCTTCTATTTCATCCACACTGGCTTTAGTGGTTGGTGTGTAAATTTGAATAATCGTGGCATTAACTGGGCTTCCCTGTAGGCACATGGATATTATCCTATCACAGACAGCATAGTACCTCATGACTGATCTGGATATGTCTTTTTGACAAGGAATGCAACACCATTCGTCTTCAATTTGTCAGTCCTGGCAGAGTAAACCATATGGTTGTCAGATTCAAAATGGCCAATACCAGTCCATTTCAGCTCACTAATGCCAAAGATATTGATGTTTATGTGTTCCATTTCATTTTTGACAACTTCCAAATTTCCCAGATTCATACTTTGTGCATTCCATGTTCTGATTTTTAACAGATGTTTACAGCTGTTTCTCTTCATTTTGAGTTGTGCACCATCAGCAATGAAGTTCCCATGGGCTTTTCTCCCATGAGCTGTACTGCATTCATGTGATCACAGTCAACTCTATTTTGAGGAGGCAGTTCTTCCCCAGTTGTATTTTGAGTGCCTTCCAACCTGAGGGGCTCATTTTCCAGCACTATATCTGACCATGTTTCTCTGTTATTCATAAGATTTTCAGTGACTAAATATTCGGAAGTAGTTCGTCACTCTTTCTTCCTAGTCTGCCTTTGTCTAGAAGCTCATCTGAAACCTGTCCACCATGGGTGACCCTGCTGGTATTTAAAATACCCGTGGCATAGCTTCAGAATCACAGCAACTCACAACACAGGACTCCAGTACTGCCTTATATAAGCTTGTAAAACAAATACTATGAAAACTTTTCTGTTTCCTGTTCCTAAAGAGATGGAGTTTAGATAGGTTGAGTGGTTGGCCCAAGGTCACATATATATGAACAGGGCATGGGGGGAGGCTATTTGTCTTTAGTGGGTATGAGTCTAGAGCCTCTGAAATACACATTGCACTGCACTGCTTCTGGTACAGAGAGCCAACACCTAGACCAGAGACAAGTATCTGCAATCATTGCTTTGACCCAGCCAGCCTGTTAAAAAGAGTGATTCCCCAAAATCAGTGGATAAAAATCAGTCCCTCCCAGAGATTCTAGCTAGTATATCTAGGATACAGCCCAATAGTCTGCACTATTTTATCTAGCATCCCAGAGATCACTATGGAAGAAGGGGTCCTCTTACCTCAACATGATAAATTATGGCTTATGTCATGGAAACTTTAATAATGACAGTTATAAGATATTCGAAGTTGTGGAAGAGAAATATATTAAATCAATTCCAATGTGGATAGAAGGGGGAAGTGTTGATTTGAAGGTTCTGCAGCTCTAAGATATGCCTTTTACCTCACAAGGCAACAAAGGTCATCTGATATGCTGGGCACTTTAATAACACTAACAGGCTTACCCAATCTTCACGTTGTGAGAAATCAATAAGAAATTAGAAAGCTCCAAGCAAGTTTCTAGGCAATCTGGTATGGGGGTTATGGGTTGTGTTTTTTTTGTTTTTTTTTTCCTTTTTCATTTTATGTTCAATTTGGAAAACCATCCAGTTGATCCAATCTACTATCCCTTGGCCTGAAATACCCTAACAGATAAATTTTACAGCTGTATAAATGATTAACAAAAATGATTAAGATGCAGAGTGCCTGATATTTTGAAGTTAATTGTTTCTACTAAAGTTGATAGTAAATGAATATTATGCAACAATCACTTATTAAAAGGAGTCCTGGTGTAACTCTATAGAAGAAGCACTTGACTACTAACCAAGAGGTCAGCAGTTCGAGTTCACAAGCTGCTCCTTGGAAACCCTAAACATGGTCATGATGAGTCAGAACTCACTCGATGACACTTAACAACAACAGCTTAAAAACTCTCAGAATAGCTCTTTTAACCAAAATTCTGTCTCCAAAATTAATATTTTTCTGAAGCAAAATGCTTCTGAAATGTCACTATTTTAACTTTTAAAATTTGAGATTTTAGCAAATTTAAGAGCACTTTCCAAATGGAGTTTAGCACACACCACTCCGAACACCCTCTCTTGATGGATCCATTTTTTCCTTAATGAAGATGGTGGTGGTAGTTGGGACAGTGTAACTAAACAATTCATCCTCTTCAGAAAGAGCAGTCAGCACCACAGCTCCAAAAACAATATTCTAAGATGCCAGGATGCCTCTCAAAGACACCTGATTCACAAAGGCTCCTTTTGTGCCTATAAAATTGTACTTTTTCCTTTGTTCTTCTTCAGAGGCAATGCCATAAACATCGAACATCAGGAGTGTGGTTATTGACGGAGTCAGGTTTTGCCACTGTTTATTCTTCAGGGCAGAAGTGAGGAAAATGTGTTATGTGTCAGTACCAACTGAGACACTCAACATCTATTTTTAAGCTATGGTTTAGCTGTAAAAATCATTGCACATTTTCACCAGCTTAATGAAAAAAAAACAAAACAACAGCAACAAAAAAAGCTCATTCACAACCTGAAACAAAACTTCCAAGGAATCTTTGAGACTTTCTAATTCCTAAAGTGACACTTAGGTACAACAAAGGGAAAACATTGTGTGCATGGTTTTGTGTAGACCCTGGAGCCGGGTCAGTTTTATCTCCAAACATTAATTAAAGACTATGGTCTCGGCATAAATAATTATATTCTTGAGATTCCAGAAAAGAGCGTTACTATAAAATGATCAAGAGTGATATAAAACTATCCATATGTCAGTTTCTATAAGATCACTTTGTAACAATACAACAAAATGAGAGAAACTAGGAATTGCTGAGTGGGGTGTGTGTTTCTTTATTCTTATTTCTTGTTGTTCTTAAGTGCCTTTGAATTGGTTCCTACTCATAGCAACCCTGTATAGAGTTTCAAGGAGCAGCTTGTGGGTTTGACCTTTCACTTAGCAGTCCAGTGCTTATCCTATAGCGCCACACCAGGACGCCTTCATACCTTCAAACTTCATACTTTCCTAAGTGGTTACTCTTATTTACATTACTGTTGCTCAGTGGATACTGTATTCCTTAAAACAATTTCCCATTACTTGTTATTATTGTTGTTAGGTGCTGTCCAGTTGGTTCTAACTTATAGTGCTGCTGTGCACAACAGAATGAAACCCTAGCCAGTCTTGTGCCAGCCTCATAAATGCTGTTATGTTTGGGCTCATTGTTGCTACCACTGTGTCAATCCATCTAATTGAATGTCTTTCTCTTTTCTTGTTGACCCTCCACTTTACTAAGCATACTGTCCTTCTCCAGAGACTAATCTCTCCTGACCACATGTCCAAAAAAGGAAAGATTAAGTCCTCCATCTTTGATTCTAAGGAGCACTCTAGCTGTACTTCTTCCAAGATTTGTTTGTTCTTCTAAGCAGTCCATAGTACCTTTAATATTCTTCAACACCACCATAATTCAAATGCATAGATCTTTCTCCAGTCTTCCTAATTCACTATCTAACTTTCACATGCATATGAGGTTATTGAAAATACCATCGCTTGGGTTAGGTGCACCTTGGTCCTCAAACTGACATCTTTGGCCTTCAGCACTTTAAAAAGGTCTTCTGCAGCAGATCTGCCTAATGCAATGCGTCTTTCATTTTTGTTGCTGCTTCTTTGAGTATTGATAGTTGTTGTTGTTGTTGTTGTTAAGTGCCATTGAGTTAGTTCTGACCCATAGCAACCCTGAACAGGATTTCTGAGGAGTGACTGGTGAGCTTGAACCACTGACCTTGCAGTTCAAACCAACTTTGCAGTCCAGCACATTAGCCCACAGCACCACGTCAGGACTCCATATGAGTAGTAGATCCAACCAAAATGAAGTCTTTTACAACTTAAATATTTTCTCTGATTATCATAGTGTTATTTATTGGCCCCGTTTTAAGTATTCTTGTTTTCTTCACATTGAGGTGCAACCCATATGGAGGTTGTGATCTTTGATTTTCATTAGTAAATATATTAAGTCCACTTTGCTTACAGCGAGCAAAGCAATATCATCTACATATTGTAGGTTGCTAATCTTGATGCCACATTCTTCTTCATATAATTCAGCTTCTTGGATTATTCATTCAACATACAAATTGAATAAGTATGGTGACATGATATAACCTTGACACACACCTTTCTTGATTTTAAACCATTCAGTATCTCCTTTTTCAGTTCTAATGACTGCCTTTTGGTCTATGTACAGATTTCTCATGGGCCTAAGTAAGTCTTCTGGGATGTTATGATCTACACAGTTGAATGCCTTTGCATAGTCAATAAAACACAAGTAAACATTTTTCTACTATCCCTGCTTTCAGTCAAGATCCATGTGATGTCAGCAATGATATCCTTTGTTCCACATCCTCTTCTGAATCTGGTTTGAATTTCTGGAAGCTCCCTGCCAATGTACTACTACAACTATGTTTAAATTATCTTTAGCAACATTCTACTTGCACATAAGATTAATGATATTGTTCAATGATTTCTGCATTCCATTGGGTCACCTTTCTTTGGAATGGGCACACATATGAATCTTTTCCAGTTAATTGACCAGATAGCTTGTCTTCCAAATTTCTTGACAAAGACTAGTGAGCCCCTCCAATACTGCATAAGTTTGTTGAAACATTTCAGTTTACATTCCACCAATTCCTGGAGCCTTGTGTTTTGCCAATGCCTTCCGCACAGCTTGAACTTCTTCCTTCAGTAACATTGTTCTTGTTCATATACTACCTCTTGAAATGGTAAGATATGGACCATTTCTTTTTGGAACACTGACTCTGTGTATTCTTTCCATCTTCTTTTAATGCTTCATTCATCATTTAATATTTTGCCCATAGAATTATTCAATATTACAAGTTGAGACTTGGAATTTTTCTTCAGTTACTTCAACTTGAGAAATGCTAAGTGTGTACTTTCTTTTTGGTTTTCTAACCCCAGGTCTTTGTACATTTCATTACAATAGTTGACTTTGTCTTCTTGAGCTGCCTTGAACTTATCTCTTCCGTTCTTTTACCTCCTCCTGTCTTCCTCTTGGTTTAGCTTCCTACACTCAACAGCAACTTTCACAGTCTCTTCTGACATCACTTTGGGCTTTTCCCTCTTTCCTTTCTTTTTAGTGACATTTTGCTTTCTCCCGTGTGATGTTGTTAATGTCATTAGTGTCTAACATCAAATCTGTTCTTGAGATGGTCTTTAAATTCAGGTGGGATATATACAGTGTCATATCTGATGCTCCTTGACTTGTTTTAAAATTTTTCTTCAGCTTCAGACTGAATTTACATATGAACAATTGATAGTCTGTTCCACAGTCTGTCCATTGCCTTCCTTTGGCTGATGATATTTAGCTTCTCCATCTTCTCTTCCCACAGATGTAGTCAATTTGATCACTATGTGTTCCATCCATTGTGGTTCATAGGAATAGGCATATTTTATGTTGTTAAAAAAAGTCATTTAGATGATCAATGGCGGGGGGGGAGGCTATAAAGGCATGAAGTGACTGGCTTACAATATTTCAAGAGGGGTTTTACTTGAAGAGTGTGCAGGGGAAGGTAGAGTCCTGACTGAATAGTATTCATCTTGTCTAGACAGGTCTGGTGAAAAGATATGGGGATAAGATACTTTTGATTCAATAGTGAGTAATTGTTATCATGACTAATTGCGACTGTCACAACTGTAAAGGTAGAAGTTTTGTAACAAAAAGAGGAGAGTAGTTAATCTTATAGTCCAGGAACAGAGGACCCTCGGACCATCAAGGGAAAAGAGCATGTGCAGAATGTGGGACCCTATCCAGAGAAGCAGTGACACCAGAGATGGAGACAGAGATGATAACATGGAGAGAGAGAGCAGCTGAGGACTCTAGACTCATGGAAAGAGAAAGGCTGTGTGCTGGTATCCAGAAAACAGGCTTGCAGACTGTGCCTTTTGGTTGTTTAAATGATTATATATTCCTGAGTACTTTTGTGTAAATCCCCCACCCAAAAAGGGGTGGGAGGGGGGGAAATAGAAGCAAATACTGTTGAATGATGATGCACAGAGAATCATTGCAATAAAATGATGAGTGTAAAACTGATATTTTCACATATAAACTATCATTCAATTCACAATAAAATATTTCCATCACCAATAATTATCAATGCATCTTGATTGAATATTTTATCAATTTCAGACTGAAGAAGTTGATAAAATCTTCAATTTCATCACTAGCCTCAGTGGTTAGTTTGCAAATTTTAATAGTAATGGTATTAATTGGTCTTCCTTATAAGCAGGGAGTGGGGAACCTTTCTTCTGTCAAAATGTATAACATCATTCACAGGCCAAACATATAAAATTAACAATTTAAAAATTATCCTTCTATGTTTGGTCAAACATTTAATTAATTCACCCCTAATGTGATGCTAGTCCTGGTGTGGCACTGTGGGTTAATGCGCCAGACTGCAAAGCTGTTTGAAGTGCAAGGTTGGCAGTTCAAGCTCGCCAGCTGCTCCTTGGAAACCCTATACATTGTCGCTATGAGTCGGAATCGACTCGATGGCACATCACAACAACAACAAATGTGATGCTGAAGAGAATGAAAACAAGTCCATGAGAGCCAACATATGACCTTGAATGTATCCCACCTAAATTTAGAGATCATCTGAAGAAGAGATGTGATACACTAAACACTAAGGACTGAAGACTAGAAGTGTTGTGGGATGACATCAGAACATCATACATGAAGAAAGCAAAAAGTCATTAAGAATACAAGAAAGGAAGCCACGCGGGTCTGCGGAACCACAGAAAGATGTGCTCGGGTCTCCCGGCCGCGCGCGGAGGGGGTCTCCCGCGAGTGCGGGTTCTGGGCCGGCAGCAGTGATCTTGGAAGCCGGGGCCACCGCCACAGTGCTCACTGCTGAGCCCAGAGTGAACCTGTTCCGTGTGTCCACCTTGGCCTACGTCTGACCGGCTCCAGGACTTAAGTCACTGGCCAAGAAGCTGCTGATGAAACTGGCAATATTTCCCTCCATCAATGACCTTAATGTTTTATGACCTATGGAAATATTGGTGGCTGGACCTCAGCGTTCCAGAAACCCATGTCAGTCTCCACCTGAGACCCCAGAACAGGCTATGAGAGGTACCATTGACGGATGGAGCTACTATGTACAACAGAACTCTCCTGCAGTCTGAAATTGATCAAACATGCAATCAAGATACATTGATAATTGCTGGTGAATGGAATGTAAAAGTTGGAAACAAAGAGGAAGGATCAGTAGTTGGAAAATATGGCCTTGGTGCTAGAAATGATGTCACTCAAAGCGGCACCTCCCCACCTCCCCTGGTCCTCTCGAGGTTGGCACTGCCATTCTGTCTGCACTCAGAGAAATGTGAAAAAATGGGATGACCCTCATGGCTGTGGTGCTGATGGAGAATTGGAAGGTGGCTTCGCTGAGGCATTGAGCGTCTTGGGATTCTGCCCATTGTACGGGCGCAGGGCAAGCCCCTGACCCCTATGCTTCCTCACCTCCTGAACTTTTGTTCCTATGTCTCAGGCTCCTCTTTTGTACATTGGGGGTTATTGTTGATTGTTGTTAGTTGTCAGTGAGTTAGCTCCAGCTCCTGGGAAGCTTGTGTGCAATAGAAGGACATGCCGTTTGGTTTTGCACCACGGACGTGATTGTTGGAATGGTTGAGGTCCGTGGTGTGGACTTTGAGTCCACCTCATTGAGTCTTCCCTCATTTTCACTGACCCACTGTTTGACCACGATGCTCTTTTCTTGCAAATGGCACTTTCCAAATAACATGTCCAAAGTCAGAGAGCCAAAGTCACACCATCCTCACATCTAAGCATCATTCCGGCTGTGTTGCTTCTACAACTGTGGTAGTTGTTGATCACAAAGTCTAATTCTTGAAACCTCAAACATGACAGATGTTTATTTCTTGCCTGTGCAGCATTTCCAGGCAGATGTTCCTGGCTGGTAGGCAGCGTTCTTCTTTGGGTACCCAAGGTCCCACCCAATCTACAGCATGCATCTACCCACTTCCCACCCATCCCTTGTATAACACCTTGGATAAACAATGGCATCTCTCACTCTCCTCACCTTCCTGCTGG
>NW_006408794.1:1896098-1901363 GCF_000296735.1 Chrysochloris asiatica
CAAAGTGGCTCAAGCGTGGCAACAATGGTGAGGTTGGCCCAGGATTGGGCAGTGTTTTCGTTCTGTTGTGCATAGGTTCGCTATGATTTGGTACCGACTTGATGGCACCTAACAACAACAACAACAACAACAACAATGTGATGGATGGAACTTCAATTGCCTTGGCAGGGCCAGAGGGAATGATTTTCAGGGCCTTATCTGTATAAGACCAGATCTTCTCCAACCCTGCTGTGTAGGCCCATGGATATTATCCTATCACAGATAGTATTGTATTTCAAGATAGATCTTGAAATGTTCTTTTTGATGATGAATGTGATGACATTCCTTTCAATTTGTTGTTCCTGACACAGTAAACCATATGATTGTCTGATTCAAAATTGCCAAAATCAGTCCATTTCAGCACACTAGTCCCTAGAATATTAATTTCTATGCATTCCACTTCATTATTGACAACTTCCAATTTTCCTCTGTTCATACTTTGTACTTTCCTCATTCTGATTATTAATGGATGTTTACAGCTGTTTCTTCTCAGTTTGAATTTTGCTCCATTAACAAATGAAGGTCCCAAAAGCTTTGTTCCATTCACATCATTAAAGTCAACTCTTTTGAGTTGGCAGCTCTTCTCCAGTGATATTTGGAGCATCTTCCAACCTAAGGGGCTCAGTTTCTAGCACTCTCTCAGCCAGTGTTTCACTGCTATTTATAAAATAATTTTCAATGGCTAACCATTCAGTGGTAGCCCGCCTTTCCTTCTTCCTAGTCTATCTTATTCTGGAAGCTCTGCTGAAACTCATCCACCACAGGTGACCCTGTTGGTATTTAAAAACCAGTGGCAGAGCTTCCAGAACCACAGTAATACACAGGTCACATAGTACAAGCCGGCTGACAGACAAGTGGTGATTGGCATTATTTGTCTTTTCAAAATCTTTGTCTGTCTGGTTAATGTGGCAAAAACAACATTTCAGTGATTTCTTCCTAAGAAATTAAGGGGAAAAAGAGGGGGAGATTCTACTGACACTTAAGAGACAAGGCAAGGGCAACGTACTCCATCTGTAACTGCTGCTCTGGGCTGATGCCTAAAGGTGGACCTTCCCATGCATTTATACCAGTGGTTCTCATGTTGATATTACCAGGAGGACTGTTTATAATTACCAATGCCTGAGCCTCATTCAGGAGTCCCTGGGTGGTACAAAGAGTTAACACACTCAGCTGCTAACCAAAAAGGTTCAAGTCCACCCAGAGATGACTCTGAAGAAAATTCTCACAGTTTGCTTCAGAAAATTCAGCACTTGAAAACCCTATGGAACAAACACACTTGTACTCTGACATACATGAGCTGTGAATTGGAATTGACTCCACAGCAACTGATTTGTTGGGGTCCCACTAAAGACCAATTAAAACCAAGTGTCTGACAGATGAACGTTTTAGCACATGATGGTTATAAAAGCTTCCCTCCCATGTGATTCTGACACAGAGCTCTTGTTGTTATTGTTAAGTGAAGCTGGTGAGTTTGAACCACCAACCTCATGGTTAGCAGTCCAGTGCTTATCTTACAGTGCCACAGTAGAGAGTAAGAAGTCCCATTTTTAGATTAACTATAAAAGCCATGTCCCAGTCGCTGCAGGTTGTTTCACCCAGGACGGGCTACAAGGGGCTTTCTGTAAAGGGCCAGAGAATAAATACTTCAGGCTTTGGAGGCCTTGTGAGTTCTGTTGCAAGTACTCAACTCTGACACTGTAGGGCAAATACAGCCTTCAGCAGTATGTAAACAAATAGGCAGGACTGTGTTCCAAAAGCAATTTTATTTACGAAAATAAGCAGCAAGAGGAATAGATCTGTGGGCTGTAGTTGGCTGACCCCTGACAGGAAAAGACACCCTACAGCATCTGAGCTGGGACTCAGTTCTTAGTCATCCCTAGTTCAGTAAGCTGAGTAGATGCCAATCTTTTTCACCTTCTGTTGTCAAATAAAGGAGGCCTGGTGGTGAAGGGTTAAGCTTTGGACCACTAACCACAAGGTCAGAGGTTCTAAAGCTCCTTGGGAGAAAGATGAGGGTTTCTCCTCCTGTAAAAATGTAGTCTCAATAACCCTATGGAACAATTATACTCTGTCCTCCAGGGTTGCTACGGTTGGAATTGACTCCATGGCAGTGGGTTTGGTATTTGGGATTGTAAAATAAGGAGGTTGAGTTTTGAGACTCTCTGTTTGGAAGTAGAAAATCAAAGGTGATGGCTCCCAAGGCAGAGCTCCTCACCTTCCTCACAAAAGCAACCCCTTCTGCTCATTAACAGCTCCCATCTTCTCATTCACAACAACCTAAAGCCGCCCCCATCTGAACAGGGCACATCAGCAAATGGGGAGGACCCTACCTCCTTTGCCCCATCACAGGCAGGAAAGTCCCCTCTGATCTTCAACATTGACCAAGACTGATACAAAGAAAAGAGCCATTTTGCTTGTTTATTTGCTTTTTGGAGAGAAGCAAGTTGAGGGTGGCATTGGGAGAGAGGAAGGGCTGGGTGGATGGTTTGAATGATACTGGCAGCTGGCTTCAGTGCACAGCAACAGTCCTTAGTGTGACAGATGGGAAAACTGCTGAGCGGGATAGATGCGCCTCTCCCCACTTCCACCTCCTCCGGCTTTCTTCTCAGAAATGCAGCTCTCCAAGAACTGCTCCAGAATAAATCTCCTGGCTGTCGATGTCCTTCCTCCTCATGGTTAATTGGTCCCTGGCAGGTAGTCATTCCCCAACTCATGAAGGGTGCATAATAATTTCTGCCAGCCAAGAAATAAAAAATGCTGTTTTTCACGTATTTCTCCACTAATATGCTTCCTTCAAATCGGTACAGGCTGTTACAGCTCATTTTATAGGCCTGGGTTCTGTTGTCCTTATTGTAAGGGCTTTTGTATTTATGAAGTTCAAGTTTCACAATATGGTGTTGTATTTGTCATTAGTAAAAACCTGCCATTGCCTTGGGTCATGACTAATTTATTTTCACTACCAGGTACCAGCAGTGCAGAAGTGAAGGAAAACCGTAATGTGGGCAACCTGGAGACAAAACCGCTACCCCCCAGTGACAGGGCGAGAGCAAGTGCACCCAGTATAAAAAGGAAAAGACCTTTGGAGGAAGGAAATAGCGGTCATTTCTGCAAACTGCAGCTGATCTGGAAAAGACTTTCGTGGTCAGTAACACCAAAGAACGCTCTGGTCCAACTCCACGAACTAAAGCCAGGCTTGCAGTACAAGATGGTCTCCCAAACTGGTCCTGTTCATGCACCTGTCTTCGCAGTGGCTGTGGAAGTCAATGGAGTTACCTTTGAGGGCACGGGGCCCACCAAAAAGAAAGCCAAGATGAGGGCAGCTGAGTTGGCATTGAAATCCTTTGTCCAGTTCCCTAATGCCTGCCAAGCTCACTTTGCCATGGGGAACAGCATGAGCCCATCCACAGACTTCACGTCCGACCAGGCTGATTTCCCAGATACTCTGTTCAAGGAGTTTGAACCCTCCACCCCGAGTCAGGACTTTGCAGGCTGCCGCCCCATGAACACTGAATTGCTCTCCACAGCGTATCGACAAGGACGGTTACTCTACCACACGTTGGACCTGATGGGCCAAGCCAAGCCCAGCAAGCACAGGGTGGCTCCCACTGCCCAGCGGGAGAAGAACCCTGTGGTAGTGCTGAATGAGCTGCGCTCCGGGCTGAGGTACGTCTGCCTCTCGGAGACGGTGAAGAAGCAGAACACCAAGAGTTTTGTGATGGCAGTGAGAGTGGACGGGAAGACATTTGAAGGCTCAGGACGTAGCAAGAAGCTGGCCAAAGGTCAGGCGGCACAGGCTGCTCTCCAAGCCCTCTTTAACATTCGGCTGCCCAGCCACACTCCCAGCAGGAATAAAAGTCACCTTTTGCCACAGGTGAGAATTCTCAGGTAGCTGCCACGCAGGTGGAAGAATGCTAAGATGAATGTGAATTGTTCTTGTTCTTGCTGAAATGGGGGAGCAGTCAGAGCCTCTCCCCCAATTACTGTAAGTAGATTGCAGCATCCAAGCACTTCCTTTCCAGAAAGCTAGGCTTCTGCCTAGTACACACAAAAGGCCCCCTTTCCTATCCTTATCATTAAGAGCAATTTTCAGGCTTTTTGGAGAGAGAATCATGTGAATGTAAAGAAAAGAAAGAGAATGTCAACACTCCAACTTACCCGAGGTAATGGGAGAATTAATGAAGCCAGGTAATTTTCGTAATGATGATTCCAGCTACAAGGAAGATACTACAGCCCAAGATAAAGGGAGAGGGAGACTGAGCAGGGAACCTTACGTTTCTTACAGGCAGAGGTTTGCTGGAGGAAAGGCCAGACTTCGCAAGGTTCTTACAACAGTTTGATCTCTAAGAACTCGGCAGTCAGAAGATAGGGTTATAGGATTAATATGTATCTGTTAGATAGCAGTTTGTGTTGAGTGTCTAGCTAAGAATGATAATAAGGGAAGACTGGAAAAAAAGCACAAGCAAATCTGAGTTCTTTCATTTCCTTGGTTGCCATTGGAATCCCTGTACCTCCATGGTAGTTCCAGGATACAGGCTGGGTAGACATTCTCCAAAGCAGAACCGAAAGAGAGTGAGAAGGTTAGAAACGAAAGGCAAAAAGGCACAGGAGATCAGAAAAAAAGAATGTTTTAGATCCTTACTTTTCTCACTTAATATTATTACTTTCTGGGTCTTTTCATATATAGTGTGAATTCTGCTTTCTTATCATTAGTTGCCTTTCATTCACTGAAGAAATATTTTTTTTAGCACTCTGTATGTGTCAGGATCTGTTCAATAACCTTATGCTTCCAAGTCTTTTAATTGCTTATTTATGCAAATTGCTATTTTCTCTTATCATTCTGAAGATTATTTGTGGGCATTGCTAATGTATTAGATACAGAAAATTGTCTTTATTCATTTTTGGCATCAGTCAAGGAAAGAAGCATTTTCCATAGTTAAAAAGCACTTAGCCCTGTGTGGGATTCATAGTAAGTAGTCAATCATTGTAAGTTATTATTATGATCGTTTCATTATTACATCACAGCTCCGAGAATGTGATCCAGTATTTTGCTTTGGGAGATAATAAATCTGTGAAATAATGCAGGGGACCACCCACACCTCTGTTATCTCTAAGGGGATACTTCATGGCCATACAAGTAAAATATATCATGATGGAGCCCTCCTTTTGAATTATGACTGGGATTCAAGCACAGGGGATACAATGGAAAGGCAGACAAATATATATATA
>NW_006408794.1:1901463-1911156 GCF_000296735.1 Chrysochloris asiatica
TATATATATGTAGTGTTACCAAATGAGGGAGAGCCAAAACAAACAGTTACTCTTGAGTAGCTTACAACTTATAGACTTATAGAGACCCCCTGTGTGTCACAGTAGAACTATGTTCTTTAGGATTCTCAGTGACTGGTTTTTCAAAAGTAGATCTCCAGACCTTCTTCCAAGATGCCTCTGAATGGACTCAAACCTCTAACCTTTTTGCTAGCAGTCAAGTGTTTTAACTGTCCCACCCAAAGCTCCTAATGAAGGTTGTTGTTATGTGTTGTGGAGTCAGTTCCGACTCATAGCGACCCTGTACAGGGTTTCCGAGGCTGTAAATCTTTTCGGGAGCAGAAAGCCTCATCTTTCTCCCACAGAACATCTGGTAGTTTCGAACTGCTGACCTTGTGGTTCGCAGCCCAATTCGTAACCACTACGCTACCAGAGCTCCTTCCTAATGAAGGAGAGACTATTAAACAAAGTAATTGAGATTATGTGATGAGTGTTTCTCCTAGTATCTGTCTCCTCCATTTATTCATTTCTTTTCAGATATTTACTGAGCATCTAATGATTTATCTAAGGAGTAAGTTAGAGAAATTTAGACCATAATCTCCATAGGCCTTGCTTTCCAAGTGACCCCAAATCTAAGTGAAAACAGAATGCTTATACAGCTTCACTGTAAGTCTCTAGCCTTCCAACTTAATTGCTATCCCAAAGCATCTCCAGGAGCCCTGGTGTGACATTGTATGATAAGGACTGGACTACTAACCGCAGGCCAGCAGTTCAAATCCACCTGCAGCTCCTTGGAAACCCTATACAGGGTCACTGTGCGTCAGAACTGACTTGATGGTACTTAACAGTAACACAACAGCCAAGTGCCTGCTAGAGGAATTCTGTAGCCTTGCTCTCTCTTACAACCACATGGTGTCCTTTTACTCTCTGTAGCTTTAACTTACCAGCAGTGCCCAGGGTTGATGTCATCAGTTACAGTGGACTCATAGTGACTCCATGTGTGCAAAGCAGAGCTGCTCCAAAGGTTTTCAAGAAGCTAATGCTCAGGCCTGTCTTCCCTGGTTCCTCTAGGTAGGTTTGAACCACCAACCTCTAGACAAATGGTTGAATACGTAACTGTTTGCACCCCCCAAGGGATTATCACAACAACAATGCCCATGAAACCACTATGCTTTCCAAGCACCTGGTATGGAAGCTGTGCCATAGAGGACGAGTCCCTGCAGAGACTGTTAGTGACCTTTGTGGACTCCCCTGCATTGTCAGGTTCTCTAAGAAATTCTACCACCTCTGACCTGTGGGTTTATTCCCAACCTCTCTTTGCTTTACCGGAAATCATCCCAAAATTGATACATTCATTCTGGTGCTTCCAGAGAGTGGCTTGCCTCTTCTCGACTGTCTCCTGGTAGGGTCTGGCATTGCTTGTTTAGTAAGAGATGTCCTTTCTCTTCCTATCCCAATTTCTCTGTGCCTGTTCTCCACCTCTCCCAGGGTGAGATTTGAAGGATGTCAGTGAATTCTGGCCGTGATGCCTGTTTCTTTTATGTTGTCAACCCTGAGCTCTCACGATGAAGAAACTAGGCAGTGCTACTACTTTGTAATAGTCATTTGACCCCAGAATGCAGCACATCAGTTAAAACCACCACCACTAAATTATTTTTCTCTGACAGTTCGCTAACCACTTCGACTAGATGATGAAGGGCATGTTGCATAGAGAGAGTTGCATGCTATTCATCACACCACTGGCACCTCTGCCACACTAGAAGGCTCATTATCCTCTCCCCTCCATGTCCCCTGGCAGAGTTTGCTCCTCATGGCTGAGTGGGGCTGACCATGACCACAGGAAATAGGGCCAGTTCTCATCGGACCTTTGTTGATCCGAATCTTGCCTTGGATTGTGTCAGGATTCAGGGAAGAAAATTAAAAAGAAAAGAAAAAATTCCAAGAGTGACTTTAAATTCTGCTTTGCTCTCCTGGTCCTGCAACATCACCCCCCTGTTTCGGCACTCTGTCTATATATCATGTTCCCTGCTAGCAATGACCTTCTGTTTCAGTTCACACCAAATTCCAGAGGCTTTTAAAGTCCCTAAAGGCTCCTATCCTCGTCTAAAGTCTCAGTTAGCAATTACAGCCCATAAAGCCCGTGAGATATCTTCCCAAGCCCTGGTAAGATTCCCCAGTCACTCTTGTCCCTGTCTTTCACAAAAGGGGGAGTCATCCAATCACCACTGAGTAAATGTCCCCATGGAATAATTGAGATGTCCATTGTACCCTTGCCTGCTTCAGACAATATGGTAGCAGCACTTACCGGAGGAGCAAAGCAATTTCTGAAACTTGAATAATGGTGTCAGTAGTTGATATTCTCCAAATTTCCAGTATCTGCCCTACATAGAGTAGACTTCAGTGCAAGGGATGACAAATCAAAGAAGATTGGTTTTAAGATTTTCCTATTAGGTTACACTTCTATAGAGGCAAACTAAATACTGTGTCTCTAAGATAAGGTCTCATAGGAATGAAGCTTCAGGACCATCCATAGTGGTAGATTTCCTCTGCATTTATCTAGCTAGCTAGCTAGCTAGCTAATCTAGGTGGTTATTACGTGCTGTAGAGTTGGTTCTGACTCATAACAACCCTGCATAGAATTTCCGAGGCCATAAATCTTTACGGGAGCAGAAAGCTTCATCTTTCTCCATCAAAAGAGTTTGTAGTTTTGAGCTGTTGACCTTGAAGTTAGCAGCCCAACTCATAACCACTTTGCAACCAGAGCCCCACATATATGTGTGTGTGTGTGTGTGTGTGTGTGTGCTGTTAGGTGTCATCAAATCAATTGTAACTTATAGAAACCCTGTATAATGTTTCTGAGGAGTGACTGATGGGTTTGAACAACCAATCTTGTGGTTAAAACTGACTTTTCAGTCCAGTGCTTATTCTAGGGCACCACACCATGAGTCATATACATATGCTGTTACTGCTGTTATGTGCTGTCGAGTCAGTTCTGACCCATAGCAACCCTGTATAGAATTTCCAGGGGGAAAATGGTCATCAACATTATAGTCCAGCACATTAACCCACAGCGCTACATCAGTACTATATATATAAATATAAATATATAGTTCCGATTCATAGTGACCCTGTATAGAATTTCCGAGTAACAGCTGGTGAGTTTGAACCGACAACCCTACAGTTCAAACTAGCCTTGCATTCCAGTGAATCATCCCACAGCACCACACCAGACTCCTATATATATCGTTGTTGTTGTTAAGTGCCATCAAGTTGGTTCCAACCTATTGGGACCCTTTATAGAAAGAAATAGAAGAACCCCAGTGAAATGGATTGGCAAAGTGGCAGCATCAATGGTCTCAAGCTTGGCAATGGTAGTGAGGTTGGCCCAGGATCGGGCAGTGTTTCTTTCTTCTGTGCATAAGGTCGCTATGAGTCGGTACTGACTCAATGGCACCTACCAACAACAACGTAGGGTTTTGAGGAGAGGCTTATGGATTTGAACTACTGACCTTGAAGTTCAAACTGAACTTGTGGTTCAGCACATTTTTCCTACAGTGCCACACCAGGCTATATATATAGTGGTGGTTATATGCCGTGGAGTCAGTTCCAACTCATAGCGACCCTGTACAGGGTTTCAAGAGAGCAGAAAGCCTCATCTTTCTCCTGCGGAACAGCTAGAAGTTTCGAACTGCTGACCTTAAGGTTCACAGCCCAATTTGTAACCACTATGCTACCAGAGCTCCATATGTATATATTATATATTTCTCAAATGTTACCATCCATAGGTTTACATTGTAGAGTTTCTTGCTGCTACAAGAAAGTCAATTAGTCTATTGAGTAAGCCCCAGGAATTATAGTGCAGTTGGGTTCAAGAAACCATGTTTCCATGTAGCCTGTAGTATTTAGAACTAAGTTGTGTTGACTGTGACTCCTCCAGCCTTTAAGACTAGTTGTTGTAGTTAGTTGTCAGTTGCTGTTCCAACTCACGGTGACACCATGTGTTAGAGAAGAACTGTGCTGCACATAGCATTTCCAGGCTCTGACATTTCAGAAGCAGATTGCCTGCCCTTCCTTCTATAACACCTTTAGTCTAAGAGAGCATAACCTCCCAAACCCCTTTAGTTAAAGACCTATAAAGACCATGTCTGTCTCTGTGTAATTGTACTAATTCAAAATGTCAACTTCCTGAATATGAGGGAACATCTACTCTCTTCACATCTAAAGTAGTTTTCCAATGGTAAAAGGAGGTAGTGTAATGTAGGATGAATGTATTTATAGTTCCACTTTTGAAGAAGTAAATTTAGAAATACAATATCCTCAATAAAGATTAAAATCACAAGTGTCAGTTTTTCCAGCATCTAATTTTCACTATACCCTGTATGTAGAGGGTATTTCTATGAACCATGCTAGCTTTTCTCCTTTAATTTCCTAAGCTCTGACTTTCAGTCTTTTAGACCAAGTGGTGAAAGCAAGTGTTTATTAAATTCTTTAAAAGATAACCACTGTTATCAAGTTGATTCTCACTCATATTGACCCCGTGTTGGGTTTCCAAAGCTGTAAATCTTTATGGGAGTAGAAAGCCTCATCTTGCTCTCACACAGTGGCTGCTGGGTTTGAACTGTGTCTACAAAGCCAACTTTTCAGTTAGCAGTCCAGTGCTATCCTACAGTGCCACCAGGGCTCCTTTCTTTGAACCATAGTACAGGCATAAAAGTATAATTTACAATGCTGACAGTCCATGTGCACATACTGGATACCCTGTTGATAATGAAAACAAAGGAACAGTAGGAAACAGCTGGGAGGACCACTCTGAATTCTTCACATTTTCTTCCTCTATAGTTTGTAGGAGTCCTGGTGTGACACTGTGGGATAAGCACTGGACTTCTAACTGCAAGGTTTGTGGTTCAAACCCACCAGTCATGCCTTGGGTCACTATGAGTCAGAACGACTCCACAACACAATAAAAATAAGAACAAAATGTGATATGGGATGCAATGGGTTAAGCGTTCAGCTGCTAACCAAAAGGTGGCTCAACCCAACCTTGAACCATCTTTCTCCACAGGAGAAAGATAAGGCTGTCTGCTTCTGATTTACCACCTCAGAAAGTCTGTGGGATAATTCAACTCTCTCCTGACAGGTCACTATGAGATGAAATCGGGTGGACAGCAATGGGTTTGGATTTTGGGTTTCGGTACTAGACTCTTCCCAGTTGAAGAGACACTTTGGAGGAAGGCTGTGGCTTGTGTCAGGACACAAGTCTTCATTACTAAGAAGTATCAGTGTAAAAAATAAAATAAAATAAATGACAGAAGCACAGAAACTGCCTCCCTCTTCAGACATTATTTACCATCCTAGCATGAAAAACAGTTAAATTCATGAAAGTATTAAATTCAACTATAAAGGCATAAAAACTTTTCCATAAAAAATTAGTTAAAGAAGAAAAATAAAATACACTGTGTGGTGAGAGAGAAAAAAATGAATACAAGTTATCAATGTGCATAGTAATTCAGAGAAGGGTTATTTTTTAAAGTCATGTTTGAAACACCATCCCTCACTTACAAACAAACCAGTTTGTGTATTTTTCCATGAGTTTATGTTTCAGACTTGTTGTTGTTGTTGTTGTTAAGTGCCACAACTTTGTATAGGGTTTCCAAGGAGCAGGTGGTGGGTTTGAACTACCAACCTTGTAGTTAGCAGTCTAGTGCTTATCCTACAGCTCTACATCAGGACTCATCCTCGATTACCCACCTTCCCTTCTTTATTTGTTGTTTTTTTTTAATTTCCATGTCAGTTTGTTTTATTAGCTAGAAGTGACAGTGCCATCTATGTTTACAAAGTCTTAATCAAAAACAATTAAAACATTTTTTCCCCTTCCGATTAAGAGAGACTATGCTTTTAAAAACAATTCATAAAGATTAGTTGCTTTGACTAAGCCCTTCAGGTCCTGTTGGGTAAATATACCTCTGGCTTCACTTATAGCAATTTTCCCAAACCTAGTGCAGTTGGCCTATACCCCACCTTATGCCCCGGTCTTTGTAAACTGTTACTGATAGCCATCAAGTCCATTCTGACTCATAGTGACACCATAGGACACAGTAGAACTGACCCATAGGGTTTCCACGGCCATAAATCTTTACAGAAGTAGACTGCCACATTTCTCCCATGGAACAGCTATTGAGCTTGAACTGCTGATTTTCAGTTAGCAGTCCAGCACTTAGTCACTGCACCCCAGGGCTCCTCTTATTACTACTAGGAAGATGCAGAAATAATAGGAATATATAAAAGAATTGAAACGAACATTTTTTTTTCAGTATTTTATAGTAAATTTCACCTTCTGTAAGTAATCACAATTACCTGAAACCTGTCCCTAAAATTAGCGGCAGACTAGGTGGACCAAATTTGTTAATGCATTCACAGATGCTGCATTGCAGGACACTAAGGGTTTCTGTGTTTGGGGGATTTTTTTGTTTTTTAAAAATTATTTTTGCATAAATGTCCCTTTCCTAAACACCAAGGTGACCCCCAACTGCCTCTGACCAGTTTGCAAATTGTTTTTCTAATCTCATAGTCTTGCTAATCTATCTTACTCAACAGAAGCAACATCCTAAAGGCTGCTAAGCAAAACCATTAATTAATATTGCCCTAACAAATTAGCAATGGAAGGGTCCTCAAATTTTAAATAGACTTAAATTAAAAACGAATAGGTATGGAAATCACATTCACTTGGCTTTGAAATAGTTTAACACTATCCGTGCTGGTTTACATTTCAAAAGTAGTAGCCAAATAACAATTCTCCCATTAATAGGCCATATGCTCCCAGTTCATGTTAAGGTCCAGTGGGTGGAGGTCCTCCTCCTGACACTAAGGAACAAGAAGAGCTCATTTAGCAAAGGGCCACGTCCCAGCCATGGTAGTTCCAGAATGACAGAGGAACTGAAACCTAGTGCTTGGCAGGCCATAGAAACTGAAAGGATCATTCTGGAATACAAATGATTGTCTTCAGTAGAACTGATTTCTGTGCACCTTAGCAAAAGTGTTCGCTTCTCATTTATACATGGTCGGTTTTATTCTCAGTTTCTCAGCTCTAACTTTCTATTTTTCCTTAAAGTACTGGGATCTGAGTTGAACCCATTACATGAGGGGCCCTTCTGGTGTGGCAGACCCAGAAGTGAGGCCCAAGATGGCGGTTCAACAGATCTTAAAAGCTCAGCAGTGTCAGCTCTACTTTTCAAACAAAAGAATTTGAATTTCTAAACTCATCAATAAACCTGTTATCTCTGGGGTCTCTTTTCTACCACCTCTCCAACCCCTCCGTCCCCAGAGGTTAGCAGAACATAAGGGAGCACCTAGCCTTGGATATTACCCACTTTCTTCTCTCCTCTCTGCTCCTCTCCTTTCTCTCCATCTAATCCAAGATTTACAGCCTTATTACTTCTTTTCTCGAAAAAGTCCTGAGATTTCAGGAAAGTCAGAAGCATCTCTTGCAATGGAAATCACCTGGGACACATGATCCCAAAGCCAGTGCTAATTTTGGTAAATGGGGTTATAAAGAACAGGAAGACAAGAGTGCAACTGACTTGGAGAAATTGCTGAGAAGGAGTCCCACTTAATTTTGTCAGAAAACACATAAACAAAAATATTCATCTTTTACTTTCAGCACATGTATAACTGAAATTCAGCAATTTGGGGCTCTTTTAAAAGTATGCCTGTTAATTACTAATTTGAAAAACACAGTAGACTTATAAACTACCATTTAAATTGGAACAAATTAGCTGTTGTCTCCCACCTCAGCCCCATGTCCTCAGCCCTACCATATAGGAACTATGCATTTCTTGTTATACATTTTCTGCAGTTTCGCTGCCATTTTTTTTCTTAATTTTCCCCTTCCCAAGGTATCAAACTTGACAGAATTTGATGCCTTTTTTTTCTGTTTGACTCTCATCCCCCATTTTTATTCAGTCTAGTGGGGTCCTGTCATGGCGCTATAAGATAAGCACTGGACTGCTGACTGCAAGGTCAGCAGGGTTTCTTGGAAACCCTATACACAGTTGCTATGAGTTAGAGCTGACTTGACATCACTTAACAAACAACAACAACAACAGTATTAGGAAGAAGGAAGAATGATTGTGAAGTCAATATTTGCTCATTTAATAAATAAAAGTATCCCATTTATGAATTTCTGAGTTCCTTGATGCATGTAAGCATCAGCCATATTCTTTGAGAGAAATTGTTTCATGGATGGTTGGGATTTTTATTAGCATTTCAGTCACTGATTCTGAAAGAAAAAGATATTCTGTGAATTGATGCCATAAAAATCAGTCCACAGAGTCGTAACCTCTAGAAAAATACAAACCTAGTTCTTGGACCCACAGAACAAGAACCAAGGTGACTTTAACCGCAAGTCTGGTGTGTGCAGGCAGGGAAAGGGACCATTCAATAGGCATTGTGATGGTTAATGCACAGTGGGTTGATGGAGGCTTGTCATGATTCCTTGAAGACAAATTTACTAGGCTACTCAGCTTGGTGGATATTACCATCCATATAGCATAGTGGTTACAAGTTGGGCTGCAAACCTCAAGGTCAGCAGTTCAAGTCTACCAGTGGTTCCATGGGAGAAAGATGAGGCTTTCTGCTCCCATAAAGATTTATAGCCTGGGAAACCCTATAGAGGGTCACTATAAGTTGGAACCAGCTCCACTGCACTTAACAACAACAACAACAATCCAACTTTACTCCAGAGGTTCAGAATGCTTGTTCCAATATTATCTTGTAAACAATTATAGAATCTCTAGGACTCAGGGTGAATAAGTCTTGCATTAATAGAATACTTCTGGTCCTGTCTCATTAAAGGAGTTCAGTTTCTCAGACTTACCCCTCAAGCCTCTAATCTACATACCACTATCTCCCCCAGTGCATTTTCTCACACTTAGTTCCTTCTCTGAACTACCCATCTCAGAAGGAAGAAGAGTTCCTTGTGTGCTTTTCTATAGATTAAAAAAAAAGCCTTTTCCTTGCCATTCAGCCTGGTGAGGAAACAGGAAGGAATTGTTCAGCTGTTAGAGTGGACTCACTTATATGCATTCACATAAAGAATTCAGCAAAGGCAGACCTAGCTATCCAGCCAGAGAGGTGTGCCTCCTCAGGAGGCTCCCAAAGAGGCATGTGCACTGCTTCCCACCCTTACTCCTTTCCAAGTTGCAGGGACAAGGCCTCAGTGGGATATGTGTTTGGATTGAAGGTCTGTGAGAATGGATATGAGAAGTGTAGAGACTGTATGGAAAGTCCCTATCAGAAGGGACTGAGAACCTTTAGTCTTCAACACCTCCAATAAATTTGGCCATCACATTTTTACTAGGCATTCCTGGTGTAATAAGACCTTTGTTTTTATTGGACAACATGATAGCATTTATTTCATAACTACACATACCAAAGATACTATAGAAAGAGAGGACCCCTAAGAAAAACATTTAGTCTGACCTCTTCCTCAACACTAAAAATTAAATCAGTGCAGAAAGACTAGTGTGTTCAATTTTTAATCTTCTTAATTAAAATTGCTTTAATTGAGCCAACCGGTCAAGATGAATGTGATTCTCCCTTGTCCTTCAGAACAAAGTTCAGCATGATTACTATAAACAATACATATACCTGAAATATATATATATATATATATAGAGAGAGAGAGAGAGAGAGAGAGAG
>NW_006408794.1:1911256-1933362 GCF_000296735.1 Chrysochloris asiatica
GAGTCCTGGTGTGGCGCTGTGGGTTAATGCGCCAGACTGCAAAGCCGTTTGAACTGCAAAGTCTGTGGTTCAAGCTCACCAATCACTCCTTGGAAACCCTATACAGGGTCGCTATGGGTCAGAACTGACTCGACAGCACTTAACAACAACATATATATATATATATATGTCATACACACACACACATGTATGTATATAGAGAAAGAGAGGTAGATATAGATGTTGATATAGAAAGAGTGGAAGACAAATTCACCAAGGAATTTTGCAAAAGCAGGGAAAGCACGCTCGTTCTTAGTGTCACATTTCAGAGACCTAACAAAATGAATTTTCTCTGGCAAGTGACTTAACCTCTCTGTGTCTCAAGTTTCTCATTGGAGATCAGTGTTTACAAAAATGCTTAGCATACAGTAAATGTTCCATGATTGTCAACAATCATGTGTATTACTCTCATTCATCATTATACATCCATTACTCACTATCAACACCATTAGGTTTCAGGTTGTTTTGCAAAAATTGGCCTTATGTGAAAATGGAAGATGGCCATATCACCTCTGCCCCACACCTGTACTGTGAACCAACTTCCTGCTGGGCCCATGCTGAGGTTACTTACCTTCCCCTGCTGACCCCCCTTTCCACGTGGCCTCAAGAGAACTCAACCTTCACCACCGTGACCACTGCTTACATGGTGGCCCAAGTGCAGACTCAAGTCCATTTCTGGAGTACCCTCCTTCTCCTGCCCTCACCATATTTTCAGTATGGGTGGCTCTGGTTCTTCCCTTCAGTGACCCCAAAATACCCTTGGTGACTTTGAAGGAGAAGGAGGATATTTGTCCAAGTGTAGGAGGGCCTGATGGCCACAGAAGAACTGCTAGCTGCTTGCTGGGTCCTCCTATGATGCCCCTGCCTAAACATCTCACAGCTTTGCTAGGTGGCCTGCTTCCCTATTTTCCTGTGTGCTCAGGAGAACCTATAATCCAGAGCTGCTTCTAAGGTTGTGTTGACCAGGACCTATCTCTGTCCATGGCGTGAAAGTGCAGCTGACCATGGCCACTCACCTCCTGACCCCACCCCACCCAGGTAGGGGTTGGTAAACCCACTGCCGCTGAGTCAATTCCAACTCATCGAAACCCTCTACAGGGTTTCCAAGATAGTAAGTCCTTTATAGGAACAGAATGCCTCATCTTTTTCCTACAGATCAGCTGGTGGGTTTGAACTGCCAACCTTGTAGTTACCAATCCAGTGCTTATCCTACAGTATCACTAGGGCTCTTATATTATTATTAGCAGTATATTGACAAGGAACTGCCAGAAATCCAAGCCAGATTCAGAAGAGGACATGGAACTAGAAATAGTATTGCTGATGTCAAATGAATCTTGGCTGAAAGCTTAGAGCACCAGAAATATGTTTGCTTGTATTTTATTAACTATGCAAAGGGTTTCAACTGTGTTGATCATGACCAACATAGATAACATTGTGAAGGATGGGTATTCCAGAACATTTCATGTGTTCATGAGGAACCTGTACATAGACCAAGAGACTATTGTTCTCACATGGAATCTGTTCATAAACCAAGAAGCAGTTGTTAGAACTGAGCAAGGGAATACTGAATGGTTTACAATCAAGAAGGATGTATCTTTTCACCATACTTATTAAATCTGTATGCTGAGAAATTGTATGAAGAAGAATGCAGCATCAGGATTGGAGGAAGACTCATTAACAGTCTGTGATATGCAGGTGATAGACTCTTGTTTGCTAGAAGTGAAGAGGACTTAAAATACTGATGAAGCCCTTTGGTTGGTTGATGATGAATGGAGGGGATTGTAACCATGGCAATGAAACAATTTACAATAGAATGAATGTAAAACTAATGTTCTCCCATGTAAACTATCATATAATTCACAATAAAAATTTAGAAAAAAAAAAAATACTGATGAAGATCAAAGACCACAACCTTAAGTATGGATTGCATCTGAAGGTCAAGAAAACAAAAAACCTTCACAAGTGGACCAATAAATCACTGATAACTGAAGAAAACATTGAAGTTGTCAAAGACTTCATTTTGCTTGGCTCCACAATCAGCACTTGTGGAGTTGCTGTTGTTAAGTGCCATCGACTTGGTTCCAACTCATAGTAACCCTATATAGGGTTCCTAAGGAGCAGCTGGTGGGTTTGAACTGCCAACCTTGTGGTTTTCAGTGCAGTGCTGATCCTACAGCACCACACTAGGAGTTGTTGTTAAGTGCCATAGAGTCAGTTCTGTTCCATAGTGACCCTGAATAGGGTTTCCGAGGAGCGACTGGTGAGCTTGAACTGCCGACCTGTGTTTTAAACCAACTTTGCAGTCCAGCGCATTAACTCACAGTGACACTGCTAAATTACTGTAGCAGACAGTAAATTTAATGATGTCTTGCATTAGGCAGCTGTGCTGCACAAAACCTCCTTAAAGTGTTCAAGAGCAAAGATACCACAGTCTGAGGACTAAGGTATACCCTACACAAGCTATGGCATCTTCAATAGTCTCACGTGCATGTGAAATTTGAACAATGAGTAAGGAAGATCTTAGAATTGATGCACTGGAAGTGATGCATTGGGAAAGAATATTGAAAGTACCATGGACTGCCAGAAGAACAAACAAATCTGTGTTGGAAAAAGTACAGCTAGAACACTCCTTAGAAGCCAGTTGCTGGAAAAGGACATCATAGTCAGTGAAATGTATTGTTGTTGTGTGCCTTCACATCGGTTCTGGCCTATAGCAACCCTGTACAGGGTTTCCGAGGAGCTTGAACTGCTGACCTGGCAGTTCAAACCGACTTTGCAGTCCAGCGCATTAACTCACAGCGCCACACCAGGATTCCTGGTGAAGTATCAGGTCACCAAAATGAGGCAGACACTTAATGAGACAGACTGGCCCAGTGGCAGCAGCAGTGCACTCATTCAGCAGCAATTGTGAGGATGGGATAGGATCCGGCAATGTTCTGTTCTGTTGTGCAGAGGTCACTATGAGTCTGAACCAGTTCCATGGCATCTAACAAGTTAACAACAAAATGACTCAAATGGGGATTTCTTTGAGACATATTCTTTCTGCGCCAAAGTATATTAAAGTGCAAACAAACCCAATTCTGACTCATAGCAAACTCAGAGTGACCCTCTAGGACAAAGTAGAACTCCCCCATAGGGTTTCCAAGGCTGCCATCTTTGTGGAAGCTGACTGTCTTTGGTTAGCAGTTGTGTATTTTTCCACTGAACCATCAGGGTTTTTCAGCCCAAAGGCAGGGTAGAATACCGGCAGTACCACATGACTACAAAGGCTTTTACTAGAGATGCAAAAGTTTGTTTGGGATTCACAGGCTGTTGCAAGTGAGCTACCAGGTAAAATGAAGTGACCCATTTATACTAAAAATGTATTCATTATCTATGTGAAATCCAAATTGAATTGGATGTCTTGTGTTTAGATTTACAAAATCTAGCAAAACTAAGAGAAAGTCTAAGGATGTGGGTGTCAAGGAGGGTAGAACTCACAGTGGGAAGAGGAGGGAGCCTAGTGGCTAACTGCAGCTTCCATGACGATCTATCTGGTCCTTCTCAGAATGCACAACACAGCTAGCTATCCAATATGCCAGTGTCATAGGGGTGAGGGGCTCTTCCCATGTCCCTCAGGTCTTAAAGATACTATTGAATGGTTGTTACCTTCTTTCCTAATCCTTCTAAATGTTGTCCTTGGGTAAATCTTCTTTTGTGGTCTCAAATGGTTCATTAGTCTAAAGTGTGTGAATCTTCCTAGCGTTATTACCCTTCTACAGACCTGGCTATTGTGTGGCTGAAAATGGAGCCATGGTTCTGAGTTCAGTTCCAGACCAGAGGGTGAGTAAGGGCCATATTCTCAGAGTTTCTACCAGTCTCTATACAGCCACTATTTCTTGCGGAGGATGATCAATAGAATAGCTAGCATTGGAATAGGCTAAGGCTTGAGAGATTGCATTTACCGTCCTAAATTTTACTTAGAACCTAGTTTACCTGTTGCTGTGTAGTCTTGTATTCATCCATGCTAACATTCACTGTTTGCTTTCACTTACCTATAAAGTTAGAAAAGCCTTGATGTAGGTTAAGCCCTAGAAGAAACTTCCTGACAGTAAAGCCCAGGAATCAATGATTAGAAATGAAGGTGAAATGTCTCCCACTACAATGCTCTCCATGTAAAACTGTGTAAAAGATTTCATAAAAACTGGTCACACAGGAATCTAGCCTAGCTTACCTAATAATTCTATATACTAAAAGAGAGAGAAAGGGAATCCTTCTGCCTTTTAAAATTGGCTTTCCAAAAGTTAATTCTCATTTCTTAGAAGCTACGATAGATTGTTTGGTTAGCACTTTGAGTGAGAAGACAGAAGGGAGCAAGAGAGAGGAAAAGCATATGGTTATTTTGTCCAGAATAACGAAGCCCTATTAGGAATGGGGATTAAAATTGTGTAACTTGCAGCTTTTATTCTAGACTTGGGTCACCACCTAAGAGCTTCTCCAAAGCCTAACATGATCAAAACTCTGAGTTTCTTTTGCTGCTTTCCTGGGTCATCAGTGCCCTGGAAAGCTACAAACTCTCAAGGCAAGTTGGACCTCATTAAGAGCTAAGACTTCCTTAGATTCTGGCAACTGGATGTCATTAGGTTGAATGTGAAATTCTGTTACATTCTACTTACCTCTCCCTGGGATGATTCTGCTTTCTGGAGCAAGGCTCAGAAATCAAGCTATGAATCTAAATCTCTGGCTGGTTGGAACTCAGGAACACTTTTTCTCTTCCAAGAAGCCTGTCTGGCCTTTTTGTAATTATACTCCCTGTTCATTTGTGACCACTTTACCCAATTTTGAAGCGGTAATTAGTCAAGCGGCTTTCTCCTTTTCAACACCTTTGCCTGCTGACAGGTTACCACCATTGTGGCTTTGATTCTGTGACCACATACGCCCTCTTGTGGTGCACTGCATAAGCGCACAAGATGCCTCCCAGAGGCACGTGTATAAGAAAACATAAGTAGGCAATTAACAACAATGACACTGAAGAAACCCTGTTGATACAGTGAGTTAAGCGTTGGGCTGCTAACCACAAGGTCAATGTTTCAAGCCCACCAACCCCTTTGCAGGAGAAAGATGAGACTGTCTCCTCCCATAACGAATTGCAGGATGGAGTACTGGTGCGGCACTGTGGGTTAATGCGCCAGACTGCAAAGCCGTTTGAATTGCAAGGTTGACGGTTCAAGCTCGCCAGCTGCTCCTCAGAAACCCTACACAGGGTCGCTATGGGTCGGGATCAACTCGATGGCACTTAACAACAACAACAACAAGTGCTACAGGATAATGTGCTGGAGCAAAAGTTTGTTTGAACTGCAAAGACGGCACTTAACAACAACAATATTTATGAAAGCAATTAGCCGTATCTTTGTTCCATGGAGAACTTGGTGAATTTGAACTGCTGACCTTTCAGTTAGCAGCCGAGCACTTAACACACTGTGATACGCAAACCAAGCCCATTTCCATGCAATCTGCTCTGATTCACAGCGCTCCTATAGGATGTAGTATAACTACTCCATAGGGTTTTTGTTGTTAAGTGCTATCGACTTGGTTCTAGCTCAGAGCAACCCTGTATAGGGTTTCCAAGGAGCAGCTGGTGACTTTGAGCCACCAACTTTGTGGTTAACAGTCCAGTACTTATTCTGCTGCATTACCCAGAACTCCTCATAAATACTGTTGTATTGTTGTTGTTGAGTACCGTTGAGTCAGTACCGACCCTGTATAGGGTTTCTGAGGAGTGGCTGGTGAGCTTGAACCGACAACCTTGCAGTTCAAACGGCTTTGCAGTTTGGCACATTAACCCACAGTGCCGCACCAGGACGCCAGTTCTACTCTGTCCACCACGACACACACCAACAACAGTGCATTTATATAATAACCTATGCTGCCTACGAACTGCTGGTGTGTAGCACTGTAGGATCAGCACTGGACTGAGAATCACAAGGTCATCAGTTGAAACCTACCAACTGCTCCTTGGAAACCCTATACAGGGTTGATATGAGTTGGAACCAACTCAACAACGCTTTAACAACAACAACAACATTCCCAATACTGTGGGTTTAAACCTAGAACCTCACTGTTAGAAGCCCCATGATGCCACCAGAGCTCCTTTAGTGGTAATAGTAAAAACAAATATTAGTTGGGCACTTACATTGTGATGGCATTGCTTTGGTGCTGTAGGATAAGCACTGGACTGCTAATCTCAGGGTTGGCAATTCAAACTTGGGAGAAAGATGATGCTGTCTGCCCACATAAAATTTTGCTATTGTTGTCAAGTGCTGTCGAGTTGGTTCCGACCCACAGTGACCCTGTATAGGGTTTCCAAGGAGCAGCTGGTAAGCTTGAATATAAAGATTAAGGCCTCAGAAACCCTTAGCAGGGTGATTATGAGCAAGACTCTATGCAATGGCAGTCAGTTCAAGTTACACTGTGGCAGCTTCTAAGTGCTTTACTCATAGTTCAAACCTCAGTGTGGAGGGAAACCTTTGAGGTAGAAGATGCTATTTGTGTTCCCATTTTACAGATGAGGAAATTGAAACACAGAAAAGCTAAGTCCCTTACCAGCTGGTAAGTGGTAGAGCTAAGCTATAATTATGCAGCCGCCAGAAACACATCCTTATAATAATGGAAGTGTTCCTCAGCTGTCAGCCTTCCATAGCTCCCTTTACAGGCTTCATGAGGAAACAGAACATTCTTTTTTAAAAGTTTGTTACTTAGCACCATAAGACTGACGTACAACATGTTTGTTAGAAGTTCTACACAGGGAGAAATCACTGTAGGTCAGTAAGCAGAGTAGGGTTTATGGATTTTGTAAAACTTGAACTTGAACATGTGAAAGAAAAAGATGGGTGCCGCTTGCAGGGTAAACCAGAGCAAAGACTGTCGGGGTCCTTCTGGACATTGTGAAAGACTAGGGTCATGGAAGGGTAGGCCATGTGAGAGCTGCCCGGAGGAGTGAAGCTTGGAGTGGGTGGAGAACCTGCGAGTACATTCAGGAGCCCAGTCTGTCCTTTTTGGTCCGATTATCTTGGGCCCCTTTTAAGGCTCCCTCCTGCTGGCTCCTGCATGGAGGAGAGGGGCAGGGAGCACATGCCCTGGGGAAAGATCCCTTTTGTCAGCAGAAACTCTTAGCTTTTCTTGCATAGAAGACAGGCTTTGTTGGGATGGTCGGGTTCCCCCTCCTTCCTCTGGGATTCATTGTTACACTGAAAAGGAAAGAGACAGCACAAAGGAGAAGGCAAATGGGAGAATGCCAACATTTAGATGAGCCAGAGGAAGCAAAGGGGAGCAGCCAAGAGGAGAGAAAGAGTCTCACTGCCACAAGAAGCCAGCCAGAGAGCAAGGAGGGAAAATACATGGAGCATCTCCAAGCTGCCACCTGCCTCTCCCAATCCTAGGGGACGTCCCCGCCAGGGGAGACCCTGCTCTTTACAGACATCCATTCCCTTTGCCCAGTGATGATGGAGTCTCTCTCTGTCCCTTTTCCCAGAGCCTCGACCATTTGCTTGGCTATTTCATTCATACTTGTATCTGGTGCTTTTTTCCCTATGTCCCCATGCCATCGCAGCGGAGGAAGCCTCCTGTGGGTTGTCTCCTTGGAGAGCTTTTAGTATCTAGCCAGGGAACTGAGCATTCTCAGCGGCTACAATCAGGGTCTAGACAGCAAGAATATGATAGCACTGATGATTTTCAGTGTTACTTGGTGGTGGTTATTGTTAGTTGCCATCCAGTCAGTTTTGAGACATGACGACCTTGTGTATAATAGAAAGAAATGTTGTAGGGTCAGGCACATTCTTCCTGATCCTTGGTGTGTATTTTCAGGTGCCGTCGAGTTGGTTCCAACTCACAGTAACCCCATGCACAGCAGAACAAACCACTGCCAGGTCCTGTGCCAACCTCACAATTGTTATGTCTGAGCTCATTGTTGTAGCCACCGTGTCAATCCATCTTGTTAAGGGACTTCCCCCTTTTTACTAACCCTCCACTTTGCCAAGCAAGATGTCTTTTTCCAGGGACTCATCCCTCTTGGTAACATATCCAAAATACGTGAGATCAAGTGTCCCCATCCACGCCTCTAAGGAGCGTCTGGCTGTCCTCTTCCAAAATAGATTGTTTGTTCTTCTGACAGTCCATAACAATCATTGCTGTGCTATTGTTAGGTGCCATCCAGTTGTTTCCAATTCATAACAACCCTACGCACAACAGAACTAAACACTGCCTGGTCCTGCACCAACCACATAATTGTTGTTATGCGTCAGCCCATTGCTCTTGCCACTGTGACCATCCATTGCGTTAGGTGTCTTCCTCTTTCACTGACCCTCCACTTTCCCAAGCATGTTGTCCTTCTCCAGAAACTGGTCCTCCTGATAACATGTCTGAAGTATGAGACACGAAATCTTGCCATCCTGGCTTCTAAGGAGTGTTCTGACTGTACTTCTTCCAGTCATTGGTAGAGAGCTCAATTGAAGTCCAAACATCCACAGGCCAAATTGGACACACACACACCTCCTTTGCCTACACTGGGGACTTCACAATCATTAAGTGTCTACTTCTTGAGACAATTCAAGTTCCCTACAATACAGATGGCAAGACAGAGTTTGGAGTGCAAGAAGATTGTTCAGGGAGAGACTCAGCCAAAGATGTCAATCTGGCACATGGGGAAGAAAAGAGATGATCCCAGTGTAACTCAAAGATTACGTCAACCCAGAGACCAGATCTCCTGCCAAAAAGTAGCTATAGGCTGGGGGCTTTCCAGGGAGTGCAGTTTCCCCTTGAGCACTCAGCAATGCTCACAGGGGCCACAGCTGACATTCTGCTTGTCTCTGAATAGCATTCCTTGCGGGAAGATCCAATCCATGGGAGTGTCATCTCTGTGCAGGCCACTCATAGTTTACTGGGGATCCCAACCTCCCCTACCCCAGACTCCTGAGACTGCTTCGGGAATAAACACTAAAGTAGGAAATGCTGGTCTCTTGAGGAGTGTCAGCGATGGTTTCCTTAGAGTTTTGAAGTGATAGAAAATTTGTCTTCTCCGTCAGAAACAATTCTGTATCTTTTCACAATCACTCTTGTGTACCATCACAGCCAACACAGGAAGTACACAACATTTTGGCAAATCACTGCATAGATGTGAACAGAATTTAGCTGCAAATACCTAGACAAGCTAATCTAGTGCACACTCTCTCTGTCTCTCATCTTTTTCTATTTACCAGCATATCTATCTCTATCTCCCTCTTCCCCATCTTCCTCTCTCCTTTCCCTCTCTTTCTCTCTGCCTTCCTTCCTCTTCCCTTTTTAATTTACCAGAACCTATTCTGTTTCTGTTTTTAGATTTCCTGGCATACACCGACACTGCACTTGGTACTCTACAAATATTACATTATGTAATCGCAGGGGAGTAAACTTAACATAAACACTATGCCACTAAGCATTTATATAGTGCTTACTATGGGCTGGGCCTGATTTAAGTGCCAAGATCTTACCCAGAGTCTCACAGCTAATAAGAGTTAAGAGCTGAGTTTGGAAATAGAGTCTTCTGGGCTTCATTACCTATGTAGTTTTCATTTCCCTTTTGGATAGGTGATGCATTACAAGGCCACCTATTCAACCCTGAAAGAAGATGATTAGCATGGTAGCAAAGAAGACTGCCTGAGTCCAAACTCCAGCAGGTCCACTTACCATCTCTGTGCCTCAGGATTTTAACCTATAAAATGGGATGCCAGTCACACAATGGTCATTGGGTAAAAGTCCTTGTTGTTGCTAAGTGCTGATCCATAGTGACCTTATATAGGGTTTCCAAGGAATGGCTGATGAGCTTAAACTACCGACCTTGCAATTCAAACCAACTTTGCAGTCCAATTCATTAACCCATAGAGCCATACCAGGACTCCAAATGGGTGAATATGGGTAAAGTATTTAGTATCTGGCCTGAAGTAAGTACGGCAAGAGGATTTATCCTCTTATTTCAGGGAAGCTATGAAATATATGGACACACCTTGATGGGATTTGGTGATAGAGGAGGGGAAGCAAAGGAGGGACAGGAAGTTATTCAAGAAAGACTTACAGTCACTGTTTTATTCCTGTTTCTGTCAAGAGAGAGAGAAGCTTCCAAAATGTCAAGAGGCAGCGTGTGATAAGCGGGCTCAGCACTGGCTGGGAAGGTTTTGAGCTGGGGTCTCATTCAGACTTAGACAGTAATGAGTAGTCAGTCACCTATGACTCCCCTGGGCCACAGTTTTCTCCTCAACAAAAATAAGGACAGTGATTAAATTTTCACTTCCAGTTCTCAAATTCTAAGAGAATATACCCAGTATAAGATGCCCCATATGTCAGTATAATATGCACAATATGGATACAATATGCTAGTAACCACATATTTGATAACATTTAAAGAGCGACAAATACAAACTCATCACCAAGTTGTCATGCAATCTGTAGCATTTTCCTCCAAACCAGAGTTTGTCTTTTCTCACTCCAGTACTATTTTCCACTAATATTGAGGTTTCCAAGCCCAAGTAAAAACTGAGGACACCTGGGAGTGAGAAAAAAGTTGTAAGAACACACTAAATGCTGTTTCTTCTCAACTCAACAAATGAATGTCAGTGCTGGCTAGATCTGGCAAGCCCTGGTTCTACTTTGATGTGGGGCCCAGAAAGGGGAATCAGGCCAGAAAACTAACGAGTACCTTTCCGTCTTCAACACTCTCATCCACTCATCTTTTCTTCCTATAATATGTTTCCTTAGAAGTTTCCTTAGAAGGGTTGAAGATTGACTTGTGGTTGTTAAGTGCTGTCGAGTCAATTCCGACCCATAGCGACCCTGTATAGGGTTTTCAAGGAGCAGCTGGTGAGCTTGAACCGCCAACCTTGCAGTTCAAATGGCTTTGCAGTATGACACATTAGTCCCCAGCGCCACACAAGGACTTGGAAGATTGACTAAGTGCTGTCAAATCAAACACCAAACTTGTTGTCGTCAAGTCAATTCTGAGTTATGGCAACCCCATGTGTTAAAAGAATAGAACTGCTGGAAGGAACCACAGGATAAGCACTTGACCTCAAGTTCAGTTTGAACTGCAAGGTCAGCGGTTCAAACTCACTAGCCGCTTCTAGGAAACCCTATACAGGATTAACAACAACAATAATTGTCATGATGCAGATCACCAGGCCTTTCTTCCACAGTCACCGAGTGAGTTCGAGCTACCAACCTTTAGGTGGGTAGCTGATCGAAAGCCATTTTCACTCCCCAGGCTCAGGTATTATCAAGATTTGTTTAAATGTGTTACATCCTAATAAAGGACTTCATATCTCTTCCTACTCCTCTAAGCCTGCCAGAACATTCTAAAGTGCTAAGACTGAGAGCCATATTCAGATCCAGTTTATAACTCTTATAACCTTTTTCTTATACGGATCCCTGCATTTTTAAATTAAAATACAGTAAATGCCTAGTTCTCCCAAAATCTGAGTGAATACTATGTTCACAGCCTGGGCTTCATGTGGCATGAGGGGTGGGAATCTGAAGCTTTGTGGGGAGACAAATCTCATAGGTTGGTTAGAGATTAGCTCATTATTCCCAACTCCCAATCTTCTTTTCCCTCCTTCACATCTTGTCACCCTCTCACATTTCTGCGTTGCTGTAAATCTTAGAGCTTAATGATGCGTGAAAGATAATAAGGTGGAACAATAGTTGGCAACAATAGCGCCACGATTAAACATTTTAAAAATGCATTTTTATATTAATACATTTAGTGGAATTACAGATTCACTCACGGACTCAAAATTAAAAGCACACAGAGTAAAATTACTATAGAATTGCCAAGAATGAGAGAGACTTTTTTTTTAATATAGCGCATTCATTCTTCCTCCAATTGTGATGATAATCAATGAGTGATAAAAGCCCTCTTCTCCTTATGCAACGTCAGTCTCTCCATTTTGTCTTAACTATGTTTTATTTATGACAATTTCAGTAAAATGAAAAGTGTTTAACAAAATGACTGTCAGGTTGCATGGGTTGGGGTATAGATTGTGTCCAATTATCTAAATCGAGTAGTCAGAGTGCATGAGCTTCCATAAGAAACACTTGATGTCCCATAGTATCCTTGGAATATTATTTTTTAGATTTCAATGCCAATAAGCAGGAACTATAAGTGCTAAAGAGCAGACCAGACAAGGCAGAGTTATGTGGTGACGTAGCTCTTACCTTGCCTTGAAGTTCTCATCTCCCAAGCCCTGAGAAGAAGGGAGATACAGGAGGCTGGTGAACCTGAAGTGATGTCATTATCAGGGTCAGCACAACAGCTCACCCCTTGTAGCTAGTTCTCACAATGGGAAACTAAACCTGGAAGTGCTGTGTATAAGAGGTGAAGAGACCCTGGCACCCTCAGGTCAGCTCAGTCTGTTTCCTATGCCTGTGATTGTACCGTGTGTAAAGCCAACCAACACCCCCAGCCTGAGGACCTGATTATAAAGAGCTACAGTGATAGCTGTGCTGTGGTGACTATTCTAACAGGAATGTAAACAGAACTTTGAAAACTCCAAGTATGGATTGTTGTTATTGTTTACTACCATCAGGTTAACCCCCAACCCATGGAGACCCCAAACACCATGAAACTAATTACTGTCCAGTCTTTCAACATCCTCAAGTGCAGTTCAAATCAGACTGGGGCAATTCATAGGGTTTTCACTGGTTGATTTTTTTCAGCAGTAGAAACCAGGCCTTTCTTCCTAGTTCATCTTGGTCTGAAAGCTCCATTGAAACTTGCTCAGTATAACAGCAACACCCAAGTGTCCACTGAGAAGACACAACGTAGCTCCTCATGAAGTACATTGGCTAGCAATCTAACCTGAGTCTCCCATGGGGAAGATGAGACTTCTACCATTGAATCACCAATGCTTCAAGTATGGATTCATTCTGATAGAATTTGGGGAGAAGGTAACAGAATTTGGAAACAAGACCTTGAAGCTCGCTTTCAGGACTGAAAACCTCCCTCTAGAAAAATGGTCTGAAAAAAGGTACAAACATAGGATTTAGGTACAAACTGTGTCATACCAAAGAGTGACTTTAGAAGTTTGTTACGGATTGTGGACAGATTTTTACAGCGAATGAGAAGGAACTGAAAGACAGAAAGATTGGGTTGGTGGAAGCAGTTTCTGAAGGCCTAGGCTTCACTCAGAAAACTTAATGAATATTATAAGCTGTAGGAAACCTCTGAAGAATTCTATGCAAAGGAATGATAGTTATATGTACAGGTTGTCGTTATTGTTAAGTGGCTTCGACTTGGTTTTGACTCATAGCTACCCTGTGTAGGGCTTCATTTGAATCACTGATCTTGTAGTTAGCAGTCCAGTGCTTATCCTACAGCGCCAAACCAGGACTCCATGTACAGGTGGTGACTCCACATAATCCCACGAGGTTAGCATCACCATTCTTATTTTACTGACAAGTACCTCAGAAGAAAGACTTGATGATCTACTTCCCCAAAGTCAGCCATTGAAAACTCCACAAGGCACCACTGTAGTCAGGTATATGTATGTCTTTATGAGTCAGGATTGACTCAATGGCAGCTGGATAAATAGGGGTTCAGAGACAGGCCCTAGGTCTGTCTCTGCCAAATACCATCAGAAATTAAATGTCTGGCTTTAGGGAAATGAATCTGGGATACCTTTGGGGCCACCATCTGGAGATTTCCTACTCTTATTGGTAACCTCAGTAGAAGTCAATAGATCTGAATTTAAGCCCAGATCTACTTTTTAACTGCTGGGTGGCCTTGCCAATTTATTCAAATCTCTGTGTTTGTTCACCTGTAAAATGAGCAGTTTTCCCAAAGGAAAGAGCTGATTTGAGCTCCGACATACTGTGAGGGAAAAGGAATAGGAAGTTGAGGGCAATGACAGTGTAAAACTCAAATGAGAGGTACCAACCCATATCAACCCTAAACACTGCCCGATCCTGGGCCAACCTCACTGCTGTTGCCACGCTTGAGTCCATTGATGCTGCTACTTGACCAATCCATCTCATTGGGGATATTCCTCTTTTTCTCTGACCCTCCACCTTACCAAACATGATATCCTTCTCCAGTGATTGGTCCTTCCTGACAATATGTCCGAAGTATGAGAGATGAACTTTGGCCTCCAAGGAGCATTCTGGCTGCACTTCTTCCAAATCAGATCTATTGGTTCTTTTGGCAGCCCATGGCACTTTCAGTATTCTCCTCCAACACCATATCTCAAAAGCATCAATTCCTCTACAGTTTTCCTTATTCACTGTCCAGCTTTCACATACATATGAGGTCATTGAAAACACCATGGCTTGGGTCAGGTACACCTTAGTCTTCAAGCTGACATCTTTGCTCTTCAACACTTTAAAAAGGTCTTGTGCAGCAGATTTGCCTAATGCAATACGTCATTTAATTTCTTGACTGCTGCTTCCATGAGTGTTGATAGTTGATCCAAGAAGAATGAAGTCCGTGACAACTTCAATCTTTTCTCCATTGATAACAATGTTGTTTATTGGTCTCGTGGTGTTTGTTTTCTTTACATTGAGTTGTAATCTGTACCGAAGGCTGTGGTCTTTGATCTTCATCAGTAAATATTTTAAGTCCTCTTCACTTTCAGCAAGCAAGGTTGTATCATCTGCATATCGCAGGTTGTTCATGAGTCTTCCTCCAATCCTGATGCCATGTTTTTCTTCATAGAAGCCAGCTTCTCAGATTATTTGCTCAGCATAGAGGGTGAATAAGTATGGTGAAAGAATACAACCTTGTTGCACACCTTTTTATATTTTAAAATATTCAGTGTTCCTATGTTCTGTTTGAACAACTGCTTCTTGGTCCATGTAGAGGTTCCTCATGAGCACAATTAAGTGTTCCGGAATACTCAAACTATGTTGTCCATGGCTTGTCATGATCCACACAATCGAAAGCCTTTGCATAGTCTATAAAGCACAGGTAAACATCTTTCTGGTATTTACTGCTTTCAGCCAAGATCCATCGGACATCAGCAATGATATCCCTCATTCCACAGCCTCTTCTGAATCTACCTTGAACCTCTTGAAGTTCTCTGTCAATGTACAATTGTAGCCATTTCTGTATTACCTTTAGCAAAACTTTACTTGCATGGGATATCAAAGAAATTGTCCAATGATTTCCGCATTCTGTTGGGTCACCTCTCTTTAGAATGGGTACAAATATGGATCTCTTCCAATCAGTCGGCCAGATAATTGTCTTCCAAATTTCTTGGCAGAGATGAGTGAGTGCCTCCTGTGCCGCCTCACTTTCTTGAAATATTTCAGTTTTTATTCCATCAATTCTTGGTGCCTTGTTCTTTGCCACTTCCTTCAATGCACCTTGGACTTCCTCCTTCAGTATCATTGTCTTGTGATCATAAGCTACCTCTTGAATTGGTTGAACATTAACCATTTCCTTTTAGTACAGTGACTGTGTATTCTTTCTATCTTCTCTTGATGCTTTCTGCATCCTTCAATATTTTGCCCAGAGAAAATTCCAATAACAAAAGTCGAGGCTTGAATTTTTTCTTCAGTTCCTCCAGCTTGAGAAATGCTGAGCATGTTCTCCTTTTTTGGTTTTCTGATTCCAGATATTTGCCCATTTTGTTGTAATATTTGGCTTTATATTCTTGAGCTGATCTTTTAAATTTTCTGTTCAACTCTTGGACCTCCTCATTTCTTCCATTTGCTTTAGCATCTCTACGCTGGAAAGCAAGTTTCAGTGTCTCTTCTGACATCCATTTTGACCTTTTCCTTCTTTCTTTTCTTCTCAGTGACCTTTTGCCTTCTTCCCGGATAATGTTCTTGATGTCATCCCACAACTCTTCTGATCTTTGGTCTTTAGTGTTTAATGTATCAAATCTGTTCTTCAGATGATCTCTAAAGTCATATGGGATATATTCAAGGTCATAGTTTGGCTCTCATAGACTTGTTGTCATTTTCTTCAGCTTCGGTTTGAATTTGCATATGAGTAATTGATGGTCTGTTCCACAGACTACCCTGGCCTTGTTTTCACTTTTCCATCGTCTCTTTCTGTAGATGTAGTCAGTTTGATTTCTATGTATTCCATCTGGTGAGGTCCATGTGTACAGTTGTCTGTTATGCTGTCTAACGAAGGTATTTGAAATGAACAAATCATTGATTTTGCAGAATTCTATCATGCGTTCTCCAGCATCATTTCTATCATCAAGGCCATATTTTCCAAGTACTGATCCTTTCTCTTTGCTCCCAACCTTTGCATTCCAATCACCAGTAATAATCAATACATCTTGATTGCATGTTTGATCGACTTCACATTGAAGAAGTTGGTAGAATTCTTCTATTTCATCCTCATTAGCTTTAGTGGTTGGTGTGTAAATTTGAATAATAGTGGTATTAACTGGGCTTCCCTGTAGGCACATGGACATTATTCTGTCATAGACAGTGTTGTACCTCATGACTGATCTGGATATGATCTTTTTGATGATGAATGCAACACCATTCCTCTTCATAGTAATGGAAACCCTCCCTAAATGGTGAAGTTCCATTCAGAGTGGTATTAACATGTTGCTGATGGTGGCTGTTATGAATGATGACAATGACAGACATTTGAGTCTGGATAGCAGGAGAGGTTCACTGTCACTCAGACTTGGGTTTGTTTCTAGCGTTAGTGGCCTCTAGTAGTAGTATAACAGGGATTAAGTCCCACTTATTCCCACTTTACATGTATGGTTTATTATTGTTGGTGGTGAGTGCTATATAGAGTTTCTGAGGAGTGGCTGGTGGGTTTGAACCACCAACCTTACAATTTGCAATCCACTGCTTATCCTACAGGGCCACACCAAGGCTCCTAGAAAATAATAATGGGGAGGAACTAATGAATTTAGAACTTGAAAGCATCAAACTGTGTCGAGAGGAAAGAGCAACAAGCGCACTTAGGGTTGGGCCCTGACACTGTCACTTTACTACAGAACTAAGACTCATCTCTGAGCCTCTATTTTACACAGATTTGACACACATTGTGACCTCACGTGTGTCAGAGTAGAATTGTGCTTGCTTTGCAGGGTTTTCAGTGCCTGCTTTCTTGGAACTCGATCTCCAAGCCTTTTTTCTAAGGCACTCAGAAGTAAGAATGATGATAATTGAGTTCATGGTTTATTTGGAGGCTTAGTTATATGGGAAAGTGTTTTACAGTGTCACATACAGAAAGTAGTCAATAAATGCTGGTTGCTTTCATCCTAACAACCATTCAAAGCAGCAATTGCTGCACACTCTAACTCTTGGCAGGAGTCTAGGATGATGCTCTGGACACAAAGTCGGTTTAAATCACAAGGTCAGAGGTTCAAATTCTCCAGCTACTCCTTTGAACCCCTATCGCTATGAGTTGGAATCAATTTGATGGCACTTGACAACAACAACAACATATCTCTTGGGAAGATGGTCTCTAAAATCCCCAATGGTCCGTTGTGTATTTTTCCTCCTTCTTCTTAAAACTGTGTTATATCCTCTACCATAGCTGTCTATTTCAAATACTGGCTGGTCAAACTCAATGGCAACAGACAACAATGCCATCTTAGGCCCAAATATCTCTTCCCTTTGATGTATATATATATATATTTACCATGGTGGTGGTGGTGGTGGCTGTGTGCCATGGAGTCGGTTCCGACTCATAGTGACCCTGTACAGGGTTTCCAAGGCTATAAATCTTTATGGGAGCAGAACGCCTCATATTTCTCCCATGGAACAGCTGGTAGGTTCGAACTACTGACCTTGCAGTTCGCAGACCGATTCATAATCTTCTCTCTATTAACATAGCTTTATTTCTTTAGGACAGCATGATAATTCCCATAAAACAACCGGAGAAAATACTCAGATCCCTACTGCCTTCTCTCCTCTAATGCCACATCACCACAGTGCTGGAGGAATCGTTTTACCAAATCTAACACTATTTATCTGACCCCTCCAGGTATCTCTGGATGCTGGCCTTGACTCATTTGTTCCATGTTGAGCAAGTAAACGTATTGTGTTGTCTTAGAACCTAACCTTTTGATTTAGTCAGTAAATCAGATAATTGTGGAATTTAGAGACATTAACCTAGCCCATGAGTTGAAATACACTTGACTGCAACTAGTACTGGTAAGGGTGTCTTGGTGTAGGTGCTGGACTGCTAATCACAAGGTCAACAGTTCAAACCCACCAGCTGCTCCTTGGAAATCCTATAACAGGGTCACTGTGAGTTGGAGCTAACTCAACAGCAACAGTACTGGTAGGATAGAATGGAGAACATGTCATAGATGCTGCCTCTTTATCCTGCTTAACTTTCTAGGAAATTTCAAAGAGTGGGGCCCACAACGAGCACTCAAATTTCCTCTGCTGATAGCAGTTGCTCAGGATTTCAATTCTAGAAAATTTTTGTTTTATAATGGTTATGTTGGTGTGGATTTTTTTTTTTTTCTCTTTTCTTTTCTTTGCCTGCTGTAGGCTCCACTTTCACCCACGTGTCTTGTGTCTTTACCTATCTTCATCATTCTTCTGCCACCCTCCCTCTTCTTGTATATTGTCCTACCCCATATGCTGGTTTGCATTTCTTGTGGATATATATACCTAGTAGAGGGATTGCTGGTTCATATGGTATTTCTGTTTCCAACTTTCTAAGGAAGTGACATACCGTTTTCCACAGTGGTTGAACCATTTAGCCACTCCACCAGCAATGTAGAAGGAACCCATTCTCCACACCCTCACCAATATTTGTTGTTTTCTGTTTTTTTGAACTTGGCCATTACTGCTGGGTTGCGATGATATCTCATGGTTGTTTAGGATCAGCACCAGACTGCAAACCACAAGGTAAGCGATTCAAGCCCACCAGATGCTTCTTGGAAACACTATACTGGGTCACTGTAAGTTGGAACTGACTTGATGGTGCTTAACAAAAACAACAGCAATACCTAATGATCATGAGCATTTCTTCATATGTTTGCTTGATGCCTGAATATCTTCCTTGGTGAAGTGTCTGTTCATGTCCCGAGCCCATTTTTAATTACGTTGTCTCTTTCTTATAGAGATACTGGAGTTTTCTGTAAATTTTAGGTATTAGTCCCTTGTCTGATATGTCATTGTGAAAAACATTTTCATAGTCTGTGGGCTCCCTTTTTACTCTTTTGGCAAAATCATGTGATACACATAAATGTTTAACTATTATGAGGTTCCAGTCATCTATTTTGTCTTCTACTGTCATGGATTTTTGTAATGTTTGATGGCGTAGTTATGCCATGTATGAGACCTCTAAGTTTGTCCCTATTTTTTCATTGATGATCCTTATAGTTTTAGGTTTTACATTTAGTTCTTTGATTCACATTGAATTTGTTTTTGTATGTAATATGAGATATGGACCTTGTTTCATTCTTCTGAAAATGGATTTTCAGTTTTTACCAGCATCATTTGTTGAAGAGACTATCTCTTCCCCTTTTAATGTGTTTTGACCCTTTGTCAAAAATCATGATTGTATGTGAATGGATTTACTTCTGGGTTCTCAATTCTGTTCCATTTGTCTATGTATCTTTCATTATACCAGTATCAGGGTCTTTTGATGGCTGTGTAGTTAATTTTGAGATCAGGGAGTGAAAGGCCTCCAACTTTGTTCTTTTTTTTTTTAAGCTGTACTTTGCTTCTCCTAGGTCTCTTTCCTTTCCATAAAAAGTTAGTGATCATTTTTTTCCATCACTTTAAAGAATGATATTGAAATCTGGGTTGGGATAGCATTGTATCTGTAGATTGCTTTGGACAGGGTTGACCTTTTCAAAATGTTAAGTTTTCCTATCCATGAGCATGGTATATTCTTCTATTTTTGTAAGTCTCTTTTGGTTTCTTGTAATAGTGTTTTATACTGAGTTATGTTTTGTTTTTTTTCTAGAGGTCTTTTGTTTCTCTAGTTAGAGTTATTCCTAAGTATTCCATCTTTTGTATGGCTATTGAAAATGGTATTGTTTTCATAATTTCCTTTTCAAAGCTTTCATTAGTATAGAGGACTCCAACTGATTTTTGTTTATTGATCGTGTAAATTGCCACTTTGCTGAATCTTTCAATGATTTTCAATAATTTTCTTGCTAAGTCTTTAAGATTTTCTATGATTGTGTTCATATCATCTACAAAAATTACTTCTATGCCAATTTGAATACCTTTAATTTCCCTTTGGCTAAGACTTCCTACACAATATTGAATAGGAGTGGTGATAAAGGACATCCATGTTTGATTCCTATTTGTAAAAGAAATGTTTTCAGTTCCTCTCCATTGAGAGTAATGTTAGTAGTTGGAGTTGAATATATGCTCTTATTATATTAAGGAATTTCCCTTCAATTCCTACTTTCCTGACTGTTCTTATCAGAAATTGTTACTGTTGTTATGTGCCATGAATCGGTTCCAACTCATAGCAACCCTATACAGGGTTTCTGAGGCTGTAAATCTTTACAGGAGCAGAAAGCCTCAACTTTCTCCCACAGAACAGCTGGTAGTTTCGAACTGCTGACCATGAGATTAGCAGCCTGATTCTTAACCACTATGCTACCAGAGCTCCTGTAGAAATTGATACTGGATTTTGTCAAATACCTTTTCAACATCAATGATCATGTGGTTCTTTTCCTTTGTTTTATTTATATTATGTATTTCATTGATTGTTTTTCTAATATTGAACCATCCTTGAATCCCTTGGTATGATATCGTACACCCTGGTGTATTGCTTTTTTGAAACATTATTTTAATTCAGTTTGGAAAATTTTTAAGTTTGGCACAAGTCCCATATACCCTGGATTGGTTGATGTGTTTGCTTTATGTGGTTCTGTGTGTTTGCTTGTGTTTGTCTGTTTTTAATTGCTGTTGTAACCAAGGCAGGTGGGAGCCATGAATGAAATTGAAAGCAGCAAAAAATGTGGAGTTTTTTTAAAAATCATGAAAAATGGAATTAAAAGATAATCGAATGTTTCCACAAACTTTTTTGAAGCCCTTTTGTACAGCCAAGGTGTCCATCTGAACGTCCTTACAAACCATTGGATGAATTAAGAGAAGATTCTGATTGAGTTCCCCAGATGAATGTGTCAGTTAACAGGAATGTGACCCACAACAAAAGTGACTTATAATTACTCTTCCAGAGGATGCAGTTCAGTAGGAGGTACAGGGAATAGAGTTACCTTTGAAGAAAGGCTGCTCTGGGTTTGGTGCATCAGATCACTGCCCACCCACAGGATTGATAAAAAGACACGGTGAATACAACCAGGCGTATGGTTATACAATTAGGCTAGCATTGGGTTTCCAGGGAAGAAAGACGCTGACCTACAGGCAAATCTGAGAGAAAATTTAGAAATGCTATACCCCATCCATGAAACCTTATTGGTGCAGTGGTAAGTTCTCGGGAGCTCCCTGAAAAGTTCAAAGTCACCAGCCACTCTGCAGGAGAAAGATGTGGGAGTCTGCTTCTGTTAAGATTTACAGTATTGGAAACCCTTTCACTATGAGTTGGAATCAACTGGATGGCAAAAGTTGTGATTTGGTTTATGCCTTATCCAACCCAGCAAGAATGGGAAAGAATCTCAAAAAAGAAACAATGCTTTAGATCTATCACACGTGACCCAGAAGAGACTGCTAGTGCTTGGGATATGGAGACGGGGAGTGTGATGTAGGAAGAGCGGCTCCTGAGGTCTAAAATTACTAGGAAAAAAATGAAATGCCAGGTTGGCACATGGGCAGGCTTTAAGGTGACTGTTGCTGTTGTCAGATGCCTCCAAGTCAGCACCAACTCATAGCGACCCTATGTACAATAGAACAAAATACCACCCAGTCCTTCACCAACTGTACAATCATTGCTACATTAGTGCCCATCGCAGCTGCCACTGTGCCAATCCACCTCATTCCTCTTTTTATATGACCCTCCATTTTACCAAACATATCCTTCTTCAGGGACTGGTCCCTCCTAATAATATTACCGAAGTATGAGAGATGAAGTCTGGCCATCCTGGCCTCCAAGGAGCATTCTTGCTGTACTTCTTCCAACACAGATTTGTTTGTTCTTTTGGCAGTAC
>NW_006408794.1:1934642-1938731 GCF_000296735.1 Chrysochloris asiatica
TACATTTTCTTTTGATGCTTTCTGCATCATTCAATATTTTACCCACAGAATGCTTTAATATTGCAAATTGAGGCTTGAATATGTTCTTCTGTTCCCTTAGCTCAAGGAATTAGGAGCATGTTCTTCCTTTTTGTTTTCTAACTCCAGATTTTTGCACATTTCATTATAATGCTTGACTTTGTCTTCTCAAGCTGCCTTTTGAAATTTTCTGTTTAGCTATCTTATCTCCTCATTTCTTCCATTTGCTTTAGTATCTCTACTCAGGAGAGCAAGTTTCAGAATCTCTTCTGGAATCCATTGTAATCATTTCCTTTTTTCTCCTCTTCTTAATGAGCTTTTGCTTTCTTCCTGTATGATGTTCTTTATGTCATCCCACAACTCTTCTGGTCTTCAGTCTTTAGTGTCTAGATACTTCAAATCTGTTCTTGAGATGATTTCTAAATTCAGGTGGGATATGTTCAAGGTCATATTTTGGCTCTCTTGTACTTACTTTAATTTTCTTCAGTTTCAGACTGAACTTGCATGTAAACAACTGATGTTTTGTTCCACAGTCTTCCTTTGGCCTTGTTTTGGCTGATGATATGGAGCTTTTACACCACCATTTTCCATAGATGTAGTCAATTTGATTTCTGTGTATTCCATCTGGTGAGGTCCATGAATATAGTCAACTTTTATGTTGTTTAAAACAGATATTTGCAAAGAAGAAGTCATTGGTTTTACAAAATTCTATCAGCATTGTTTCTATCACTTAGGTCATATTTTCCAGCTACTGATCTTTCCTTTTTGTTTCCAACTTTTGCATTCCAATCACCAATACATCTTGATTGTATGTTTGATCAATTTCACACTGAAGAAGTTAGTAGAATTCTTCAATTTCATCATCACTGGCTTTAGTGGTTGGTTCAGAAATTTGTATAAGAGTGGTATTAAATGGTCTTTCTTATAGTCATATGGATAGTATCCTATCACAGACAGCATTGTACTTCAAGACAGATCTTGATATGATCTTTTTGATAAGAAATGCGACACCATTCCTCCACAATTTGTCATTCTTAGTATAGTAAACCTTGAGATTGTCAAATTCAAAATGCCAGTTCATTTCAGCTCACAATGTCTACGATATTGATGTTTATGCATTCCATTTCATTTTTTATAACTTTAAATTTTCCTAGATTCATACTTAGTATGTTCCATATTTTGATTACTAATGGATGTTTACAGCTGTTTCTTTTCCTTTTGAGCTGTTCCCCATCAGCAGGTGAAGGTCCCAAAAGCTTTATTCCATTTGCATCATCAGAGTCAACTCTTCTTTGAGGAGACAACTCTTCCCCAGTCATGTTTTGAGTGCCTTCCAACCAGAGGTGCTCATCTTTTGGCACTGTATCAGACAATATTCTGATATTCTTTATCATGTTTCAATATTCAGATTTCTGGTGCTAAGGGTATTTCAGTGCCAGTCAAAATGTTTCCAGTGATTCAATATTCAGAAGTAGGCTGTCTCTCCTTCTTCCTAGTCTGTCTTTGTCTGGAAGCTCAGCTTAAATCTGTCCACCATGGGTGACCCTGCTGGTATTCAAAAGACCCATAGCATAGCTTCCAACATCACAAAAACACACAAGCCACTACAGTATGGAAAACTGACAGACAAGTGGTGGATAGGATGACTAGAGCTTCAAATATGTTATAGAGAGCCTTCCACCACCTTCTTTTCAGAACCTGGTTGAAGGAGACAGTGGCAAATATGTCTTCCTCCTATCATAAAAGCACTTTCCCACTTCCCATCTCCCCATCTCCCCATGCTGTAACTGGGAACTATGAGCTATTCTACAGGTTTGGACTATTTACTAGCTGACTCTCAGAATTACCATTTTCATTCATTTTTTTTTTAAGACCTTTTTTACTAACTAGACAGAATTGCCCAATTAAATTACAGCTGATCTAATTATGGGGCAACCCTGGATGGAAAGTCCATATAATTTTAAATCTGCAATCATTCCAGACAATATATGAGTTGTACTGATATCCTTGTTTTATTATTTTGCCTATGTAGTTGTGAGTTTGGGGGGTTAGTTGGTGGCATGACTAAAACTGAACTTTTTATTTGACAGGGATCTAAAGAATAGAAATTGGAAATGGGAAAAGAATGATAACAAATGAAGTATATCTGCAATGTAATTATTAGGATCCAGGAGCAGTGAACTGGGAGCAGTCAATTGAAACTGCCACTGAAGATAGCCAAACTTTTGGTTGAATGAATTTAAATATGTAGGGCTGAACTTTTGAAGTAATGTTCGATTAAGTACTTATCAGCTGGCATGACTGAAAGGCAAAATGACGGCTACATTTTTTAATGTGCTTCCTGTTTTTAATGAAATGTCTATAGAGTTTGGAAAGTGTGGTTCTTTTTCTAAGAGTTTTTCCATATGGATTTGCTTCAGTGAGTATTTTTTTATTTCAAAGGAAGGCTTTTGTTTCTGGGCATGATAATTCACACCACTGGTTCTAATTCATTCTGCAAAGTAACACAGCAATATTAAATGATAACACCAAGACAAAGCAAATGTTTAGGTCAGCCAGTAAGCGTTGCACCATATTCACAGTACATAGAGTTTGACATGAGTTGAAAAAGACTAGATTCGACTGCTCTCTGGGAAGCAAATTCTAATATGATTACCTATCTTTGTTAAAAAAGACATGCTATTTTATCGGATATTATGACTCACTCCCTTACCACCTCTGAAAAATGAAGATTAAATACAATGAAATAAATGCAGTAAAATAGTGCACATGATTGAAATTATCTAATTAAAAGAATGGGTGTCATCCTAATCTCTTCTACTCTACTCTCAAGATAATGTTGAGGAACCAAAAAAAGAGGGGTAGGGAGTTGCACATATGGAGTCCCGGTGTGACGCTATAGGATAAACACTGGACTGCAATCTTAAGATCTGCAGTTCAAACCCACCAGCTGCTCCTTGAAAGCCCTATCCAGGGTCACTATAAGTGACCTTAAGACTCTACAGAACTTAACACAATAAAGTGCACATAGCTTCAGTATGACCTTAATTGAACAGTCCAGAGAAACCACACTATTCAGCTAAATACCTACTAATTTAAGCCAGTCAGCTAGTTCATTGTTGTTGCTGTTGTTGTTAAGTGCCATTGAGTCGGTTCCAACTCATAGGGCCTCTGTATGGGTTTTCTGAGGAGCAACTGGTAGATTTGAATCGCCAAACTTGTGGTTCACAGTCCAGTGCTGATCCTACAGCACCACACCAGAAGTCAGCGAGTTTAGCCTGCCATGTAAACTAAGTCTATACTTTCATGGACAACATTGCAAAGTATGAATATTCCTGAACACTTAGTTGTGCTCATGAGGAATCTGTACCTGGACTAAGAGGCAGTTGTTTGAACAGAACATCAGAAAACTAATGTTTTAAAATTAAGAAATGTGTGTGACAAGGTTGTATTCTTTGACCATACTTATTCAACCTGTATGCTGAGCAAATAATCCAAGAAGCTGGGTTCTATGAAGAAAAACATGGCATCAGGGTTGGAGGAAGACTCATAAACAACTTGCAACATGCAGATGATACAACCTTGCTTGCTGAAAGTGAAGAGGACTTAAAACATTTACTGATGAAGATCAAAGACACAGTCTTTACATCTCAATGTAAAGAAAACAAAAATCCTCACCACTGGACCAATAAACAACATTCTTATCAATGGAGAAAAGATTGAATTTGTCAAGGATTTCACTCTTCTTGGATCAACTGTCAACACTCATGGAAGCAGCAATCAAGAAATCAAAGGACATATTGCATTAGGCAACTCTGCTGCATGAGACCTTTTTAAAGTGTTGAAGAGAAAAGATGACAGTTTGAGGACTAAGGTGTGCCTGACCCAAGCCATGGTATTTTCAATAATCTCATATGCATGCAAAAGCTGAACAATGAATAAGAAAGACAGTAGAAGAATTGATGCTTTTGAGTTATGCTGTTGGAGGAGAATATTGAAAGTGCCATGGGCTGCCCATAGAACCAATAGATCCAGTTTGGAAGAAGTGCAGCCAGAGTGCTCCTTTTAGGC
>NW_006408794.1:1938831-1956760 GCF_000296735.1 Chrysochloris asiatica
ACCAATAAACAACATTCTTATCAATGGAGAAAAGATTGAATTTGTCAAGGATTTCACTCTTCTTGGATCAACTGTCAACACTCATGGAAGCAGCAGTCAAGAAATCAAAGGACATATTGCATTAGGCAACTCTGCTGCACGAGACCTTTTTAAAGTGTTGAAGAGAAAAGATGACAGTTTGAGGACTAAGGTGTGCCTGACCCATGCCATGGCATTTTCAATAATCTCATATGCATGCAAAAGCTGAACAGTGAATAAGAAAGATGGTAGAAGAATTAATGCTTTTGAGTTTTGCTGTTGGAGGAGAATATTGAAAGTGCCATGGGCTGCCCATAGAACCAATAGATCCAGTTTGGAAGAAGTGCAGCCAGAGTGCTCCTTTTAGGCCAAGATGGCCAAACTTCGTCTCTCATACTTTGGACATATTGTCAGGAGGGACCAGTCGCTGGAAAAGGATATCATGTTTGGTAAGGTGGAGGGTCAGAGAAAAAGAGGAAGACCCCCCAACAAGATGGACTGGCCAAGTGGCAGCATTGATAGACTCAAGCCTGGCAACAGTAGTGATGTTGGCCCAGGATCGAGCAGTGTTTCAGTCTACTGTACATAAGGTCACTATGGGTCCATACCGACTCGATGGCACCTAACAACAATAACATACTTTCATTTTAAAAACCTTTTGACTTCAGTCAAGACAGTTGTGCCATTTGAGTATATATTCGGAGCCTAAAATTTGAATAAAAATCACCCTGAGTAGTCTATCTTTCCCAATACTTGGTTACATAACTCAAAATTTTAAATTTAGAGACAATTGTGCATAGATATACACATGTAAGCACATTAATACATGGAAGGACTGTCTACCATGGCCCCTGCACCTACCCTCTGGACCACCTTATCAGAATTTGTGGCCTAGAGCATTCTCTGATGGTTGTTGTGTTGTGCCGCAAAGTTGGTTCTGACTCAGAACTGCTCTGTACAGGATTTCCAAGGCTATGAATCTTTAGGGGAGCAGAAAGTCTCATCTTTCTCCCACAGAACAGCTGACAGTCTCAAACTGCTGATCTTAAGGTTCCCAGCTTGATTCAAAGCCACAACATTACCAGAGCTCCTTTTCTCTGATAGTAGAGGCTAGAAACTGAGTTTCTTTCTCTCTCCCAGTTTCTGCTCCTTACCTGGAGCCTCCCTCCCTGTTTGGGGTACAGAGTAACTTTCTCTTTTCTGCTTATGTGCAGACACCACATGGGGAGGGTGCCTGTGCCACAAGAGGGGTGTGTGCAAAACACTTCCTTGCATTGGCTGCAGGAAGCTAGTACTAATCAAGCTGCTCGTCCTATGTCTCTTCTCTCTGTGAGTAATGTGTGGTTCTGACTGTGTGAATGATACACAGCCTATGTATGATTCATATCTTTTGTTAGTGACCTGGCACCTTGGTTTGACACACACTCCCACCTGTGTGCCCCATACATGTACATACAGGAATATGCACTGTTAGGAACTACTATACTCTTCTCTCTTGGAAATTAACAAACTCTAAACATTCAGTTCTTAAGTTATATAAAACATATCAAAAAAAAAACCTTTTAAAATAAAAAACAGGGGACAAATACCTTAACACTTTCTTTGAGTTGTTTCTAAAAATAACCAAGGCTAATAGTCTTTTGTCTGCAGAATGCTGAGTATCTTGACTCACTATCAGCTCTAGAGTTATAAACTCTGTCTACCTGGAAAGTAAAGCTAAAGAAGCAGCATCACCAGCATAGAGATATACTACACTGGTACCATAAGGGTTATTACACTGAAAATAGCTGATGGAGACTAGAGGTAATGAGCTGAAACATCCTGAAAGCAATTCTTTCTAGCACTCAGGACAATAATAAAACTTCACCTGACATGGGTAATCCTCAGTAGGCTAAGAAACTGTAATTTTTTCTACAGAGAAGTTTCATGGTCTTCTGAGGGTTGAGTAGGCTATAGAAAATGTCTTTTCCATGAGGAACACCTCTTAATTCATAAGAAGCTGAACCTAAATGAAGTTGCAAAGGTCATTCTTATTTTATAACAAGAAGAAATATCCAAGGAACCTTTAAACCCTTCATTTTCCTTCCACAGCTATGCAGTACTCATATATCATATTATAAATTATCTACCTTTCTACAATAAGGAAATTCATTTCATAAATATTTTTATGAAGTCCCCATAATATACTAGGACTGTCAAGAGATACAAGAGATATGCAAGAGAGCCCTAGTGCTTAGTAGCATTCATTGTTGTTGCCACTGCTATTGTTGTTGTGTGCCATCAAGTCTGTTCTGACTTGTAGCCTCCCTGTACAGAGTTTCCAGAGAGCAGTTGGTGGATTTGAACTACCAACCTTGTGGTTACCAGTCCAGTGCTTATCCTGTAGTTCCACAGGCACCAGGTCATTTAAAAACTGAGCTCACAAAGATAAACATGATGAAATTCCTTAAAAAAAACTCACAGTTAACATGAGAGACGAGACATATGTGGAAATAACCAGACAATAATGATATGATTACTTTAATAGAGGTGCCACTGCAGGCCTTAAAGGTTTGTGGTTAATCATTGCAGAGTAAGCCCCATTTTAAATGGATTGCAAGATCCTATTGTTTGAAAGGTTCCTGCAGTGAATTCTGCAAAGAATCATTTGAAATGAGTTAGTGCTGAATTTATGCATTCCATAAATTTAAATGTTTGCATATTGGAGTTTCTTAAAATGGAGGGCACGTTTAGAAATCACTGAATTTCACATCAAATTATTTCTGAATAAGAGCTAAACATGTTTACATTTGTTATGAAGATATGTGGAAACATGCAATGAATGGTCATATTAACCACAACAGTCAAATGTGAAGACCCATTTAGTGCTATTCAAATCCAAATTCAGTGTGAAGGCATTTTGATGGCAGTTTATTTGTAATGCAAACATATCTCTGACTTGTATGTGCAAAATAGGATAAACCAAACAATGAACTAGTTGCAGAAACAATAAAATAATCAGGATGTGAAAATTTTGCTTTGATGACTTATGAAATCAGAGAAGAGTGACAGAGTATTTCCTATTTAGACTTGGATTTGTTTATTCTTATTTAAGACATATCAAAATGCTTCTCCAGGTTTAGAACAGACACAAATGATTGCCCTAATTTGTTCACAGCTCAACAGATGACTGGCAAAAATAAAAACTGGTTTTCACATATCTATCCATCCACCCATTCATCTATCAATGCAGCTGTCTGTTTCACAAACATTTAATGAGTAGTCCTGGTGTGGCACTGCAGGTTAATGCACTGGTCTGTAAGGTTGGTTTGAACTGCAAGGTCAGTGGTTCAAACTCACCAGCCGCCCCTCGGAAACCCTATACCTGGTCACAATGAGTTAGATTTGACTGGGCAGCACTTCAGAACAATAACAATACTGTATACCAGGCAGTAAGGAGCTCTGGTAGCATAGTGGTTACGAATTGGGCTGCAAGCCACAAGGTCAGCTGTTCCATGGGAGAAAGATGAGGCTTTCTGCTCCCATAAAGATTTACAGCCTCGGAAACCCTGTACAGGGTGACTATGAGTCAGAACCGACTCCACGGCACATATCAACAACATACCGGGCAGTGTGCTGGATACTAGCACACACACAGCCAATAAACACAAAATCCTAGCCCTTCAGAAGAGCTCACAATTCTGGACAATGGGGTTTCCAAATTGTGTGAGCATCATATTTAAAAATGTAGATACTTAGGGCTTTCTTGGATTTCCTAATTACATCTTGGGCTGAATTTTTAACAAATACCCCAGATGAGTTATAGTTATGCTAAAATGTGATAATTAAAATCAGAAAAGACATTGAAATGAAAGCAAGTGATTACATTTTATTGCTCTGTCATAGGGTGTTTTCAACACAAGCATAATTCATATGTTTAAGAAGTTTTGTGAAAACATTGAGAAATAAGCACTACCTCAAAAAATCCAACCCAAAACCTCTGCCTTCGAATAAGTTCTGACTCCCAGCAACACACTATAGCAGGGGTGGGGTACCTTTTATCTGCCAAAATTTATAACATCATTCATGGGCCATACAAAACTATCAAGTTAAAAATTAGCCTACTATATTTGGTCAAATATTTAATTAACCCACCCCTATTGTGCAAGGTCAAGGAGCTCTGGTAGCGTAGTGGTTACGAATCGGGCTGCGAACCTTAAGGTCAGCGGTTCGAAACTACCAGCTGCTCCGCGGGAGAAAGATGAGGCTTTCTACTCCCGTAAAGATTTACACCCTCGGAAACCCTATACAGGGTCGCTATGGGTCGGAACCGACTCGATGGCACATAACAACAACAACAACAATTGTGCAAGGTCGGCGGTTCAAGCTCACCAGCTGCTCATCGGAAACCCTATACAGGGTCGCTATGGGTCGGAACCGACTCGATGGCACATAACAACAACAACAACAATTGTGCAAGGTCGGCGGTTCAAGCTCACCAGCTGCTCATCGGAAACCCTATACAGGGTCATTATGGGTCAGAATCGACTCAACGGCACTTAACAACAACAACAATTGTGATGGCTAAGGAGCTCTGGTAGTGTAGTGGTTATGAATCGGCCTGCGAATGTTAAGATCAGCAGTTCGAGACTACTAGCTGTTCCGCAGGAGAAAGATGAGGCTTTCTGCTCCGGTAAAGATTTACAGCCTCAGAAATCCTGTACAGGGTCACTATGATCCAGAACCAACTCCACAGTACTTAACAACAACAACAACATTGTGATGGCTGGAACTGCAGTTTCCTTGGCAGGGCCAGACCAAATAATTTCGAGGGTTTTATACAACCTGAGGACCAGATATTCCCCAAGACTGTAAATCTTTACGGGAGCAGACAACTTCATCTTTCACCCTCAGCACAACTGGTGGGTTTGAACCATTGACCTGGCAGTTAGTAGTCCAGTACCTAGCCTATGGCTTCACCAGGAGTCCCTTCTTTTATACTCCAAAACCCACTGCCATTGAGTTGATTCCAACTCATGGGAACCCTATAGGGTTTCTGAGACTATACTACATGTCATCAGTTAACTAGTTAATTCATAAAAAATTAATAATCTATTTCATGCATATTCACTAAATACCTATTGTGTACCACATACTGTCATTTTCATTCAAAATATGGTCAACTCCACTGTTAACATAATAAGGATTAATAAAGCAAGGAACCAATCTGTGTTGGAAGTATAGTCAAAATTCTCCTTGGAAGCCAGGATGGCCAGACTTCATCTCTCATACTTCTTACATATTTTCAGGAGGGACCAGTCCCTGGAGAAGGATATCATGTTTGGTAAAGTGGAGGGTCAGAGAAAAAGAGGAAGACCACCAAGGAAAGGAGATGGATTGGCACAGTGGCAGGAGCAATGGGCTCAAATGTAGCAATGATTGTGAGGTTGGCACATGACCGGACAGTGTTTTGTTCTGTTGTGTACAGGGTCTCTATGAGTCAGTACCAACTTGATGGTATCTAACAACAACAATAAAGCAAGGAGAGTTTGCCAATGTCTACCTTTTTCATGACTCTCCTTCAGCCAAAAAGTTAAAGGCAAATTATTAAACACATAATTTTCATTATGTTTTCAGTCATATTTTTCAAGCTTATTTCAGTCACATGATTTATAAAATTTCTATTATAAAATTGATGTACATTTGTGGAAAAAAAAAAAACAAAAAAAAACAAAACGTTACTGGAATAGTGTCCATTCTCTTTGAGAGATTTTTGAGTCTATCAATGTGGGTAGCAATAAAAGCAGGGAATTGTATTTGAGATTTGGGATGTCTCTATGTACCTATGAATTAGCAATGACTGTGGTATTACAAAGGAGCCCTGGTGGTGCAGGGGTTAAGCCCAGCACTAACCCAAAGATCAGCAGTCTGAACCCAGTAGCCAGTCCTAAAGAGAAAGCTACAGCACCTGCTTCCGTAACAATCTCAGCCTTGGAAATCCTGTGGGCAGTTCTGTTCTATCCTATAGGGTTGTTATGACTCAGAATAGACTTGAGGGCAATGGGTCTGGGTTTTGGCATGGTTGCATTCCAGCTAAATACAATGGAGCAGTAGCAGTTGTTGTAGTTGTTGTTGTTAGGTGCTATCGAGTTGGTACTGACTCATAGCAACCCTATGTACAACAGAAGGAAACACTGCCCGATCCTGGGCCAACCTCACCATCATTGCCATGCTTGAGTCCATTGATGCTGCCACTTTGCCAATCCATCTCGTTGGGGGTCTTCCCCTTTACCAAACATGATATCCTTCTCCAGCGACTGGTCCCTCCTGACAATATGTCTGAAGTATGAGAGACGAAGTTTGTCCATCTTGGCCTCTAATGAGCACTGTGGCTGCACTTCTTCCAAAACGGGTCTATTGGTTGCTTAGCAGCCCATGGTACTTTCAATATTCTCCTCCAACATGACAACTCGAAAGCATCAATTCTTCTACCATCTTCCTTATTCACTGTCCAGCTTTCACATGCATATAAGGTTATTAAAAATACCATGGCTTGGGTCAGGAGCACCTTAGTCTTCAAGCAGACTTCTTTGCTCTTCAACACTTTAAAAAGGTCTTGTGTAGCAGATTTGCCTAATGCAATACGCCGTTTGATTTCTTGACTGTTGCTTCCATGAGTGTTGATAGTTGATGCAGGAAGAATGAAGTCCTTGATAACTTCAATCTTTTCTCCATGTTGTTTATTGGTCCAGTGGTGAGGAGTTTGTTTCCTTTACATTGAGATATAATCCATATAGAAGGCTATAGTCTTTGATTTTCATCAGTAAATATTTTAAGTCCTCTTCACTTTCAGCAAGCAAGGTTGTATCATCTGCATGTTGCAAGTTGTTAATGACTCTTCCTCCAATCCTGATGCCACGTTTTTCTTCATATAACCCAGCTTCTCAGATTATTTGCTCAACATACAGGTTGAATAAGTATGTTGAAAGACTGCAACCTTGTTGCACACCTTTCTTTTCTTCTTATAACCCAGCGACAGAAAAATGACCTCCAAGTGAGGTGCTTTGTTTGAGGTTCTTCTTAAGCAGCTGGTTGCAGAAAGGCACAAGCACCCTGTTACAGTTACAGCTAAGGTATCACTTTTTAGTTTGAGGTTTTGGTCTTTGGGGTCCTTGGGTGGTGCAAACAGTTAACACACTTGGCTGCTAGCTGAAAGGATAGAGGTTTGAGTCCACACAGAGACTCTTTGGGTAAAAGGCCTTGTGATCTAGTTCCCAAAAGTCAGCCATTGAAAACCCTATGCAGCATAGTACTATTCTCATACACATGGGGTTGCTTTGAGTTGGAATCAACTTGATGGCAACTGTTTTTGGGATTTTGGCCTACAATTGGTGAATCATCTTCCTTTTTGTCCTTGATAATCACCTTCCTAAACCCAAACCCCAACCTCCTTCCTACACACAACTTTTACTATATAGAAGTGTTCTCTATTAAATACACTGTATTTATTGTGGGTATTGTGTATTAGGATGATGAGAAAAAATACATTGCATAGAAAATTAACTTTTGAGACCAAAAGCACACTCAAAATTAACCTGAGCTCATGAAAGAAACACAGTGAGATGGTTTGCATATTGGTTAAGACCATGGACTCAGGAGACCCGCTGCCTGGGTTTAAATGTTGGCTCTGCCCGATCATACTCTCGGGATGACCTTGGACACATTGCTAATCACTCAGTCCTGTAAAAACTGGGCAGGCAAGAGAGCCTAGCTCACAGGGAGTGTGTGAGAATAAATAAACTGTGTCTGGTACATACTGAGACAGCTATTCACCCGGGAAAGCCACACGGGTTGCCGAAATATTATGAATTCCTCTAAATTAAGCAATTATGGCACCAAAGTTCATCAAAATCAAGGGAAAAGCTAGTAAAAATTGAGTAAACTCAGCTAAGTCTGGGGCACTTCTAATGAGCTTGGCAATTGAATGAGAAACGGATGAAGCACTTTTCGTTGATGAGCTGAAGAACTTGTGTTCTGTGCTGCTCGCTTACAACTGGAACTACAAATCTAGAGTTTTCAGAAAGGCCAGAGGCAAAAACTCCAGGATAACTGCAGACAAAGGCCCCTGGACATAGATCTGCAACCAGTGAGCCTGCTCTTATAGGTTAGGCGGATTGTTTTCTTATCATTTTCCAATGACAGAGAAGGAAACTAACAAAAAGTAAATGATCGATGCTACCTCGATGTCAATTTATTAAATTGATATAATAAATCAATTTAGTCAAACAAATATTTAAAGTTTTAGATGTCTGGGTATTTGATAAGGTGTCCTGGTGGCACAAACTGTTAAGCACTGAGCTACTAACTCCAAGATTCAAACCCATCAGTCTTTCTGAGGAAGAGTGATGAAACTGTCTACTGCTGTAAAGACTTGCAGTCTCAGAAACCTTTGAAGCAATGCTATTCTATCCTACAGGGTCGCTATGAATTGGAATCGACTTGTTTGCAGTGAGTTTGGTGTTTTCAGGGGGCATTTGATGACAATTTAATTTAATATGCCAACAGTTAACATGCCCAGCTGCTAAACCAAAGTTTAGAAAGGTTGGAGGTTGGAGTCCATCCAGACACCTCAAAAGAAAAGCCTGCTGATCTATTTCCAGAAAGAAAAAAAAAAAATGTCATTAACGACTCTAGGGAGCATAGTCATACTCTGATACTCAAGGAGATTCCCCTGAGTTGGAGTCAACTTGATAACAGCTGTTTTTCTAGGGTTTGTGTGTGTGTGCTTGTCTAACTTAGCTACCAGTTAGTTGATTCTGTATTGAGTAGACTCCGAGAACTGAAACAACAGAAACGCTAAACAAGAAGGGTAGGAGGTTCTTGTCCTTAGCTTTGGGAATTATCTTTGATTTTTCTTTCCTCTATTTTCAGTGGCTACCACTCATCTGTCAGTTTGTAGTGCTGTGGTGACTTGTGAGCTATTGTAATTATGAAAACTATATGCATATTTTAAATACCAGCAGGGTCACCCACAGTAAACGGGTTCCAGTTGAGTTTCCAAATGAAGACAGACTAGGAAGGAGCAATAGACTACTGCCGAATATTTAGTCACTAAAAACGTCATGAGTAGCAGTGGAACACTGTCAGATAACACCAGAATATTGAATACTAAAACATGATGAGGACCACCAGAATATTGTTAGTTATAGTGCCAGAAGATGAGCCCCTCAGGTTGGAAGGCACTCAAAATACGACTGGGGAAGAGTTGCCTCCTCAAAGCAGAGTTGGCTGTGATGAACCGAGTGGAGTAAAGCCTTCAGAACCTTCATCTGCTGATGGGGCAGAACTCAAAATGAAGAGAAACAGCTATACAAATCCATTGATAATCACAACATGGAATGTACAAAGTATGAATCTAGGAATATTGGAAAATTTTTAAAATGATTTGGAATGCATAAATATTGATATCCTAGGCATTAGTGAGCTGAAATGGACTGGTTATTGGTCATTTTTAATCTGACAATCACATAGTTTACTGTACCTGGAATGACAAATTGAAGAAGAATGGCATCGCATTAATCATCAAAAATGACACATCAAGAACTGTCCTGAAGGATATTGCTGTCTGTGATAGGATAATATCAATATGTCTTCAACCATTTCAAGAAGTAGCATGTGATTAAGAGCCAATGATACTGAAGGAAGACGTCCAAGGTGCACTGAAGGCATTGGAAAGAACAAGACACCAGGAATTGATGGAATACAAATTGAAATCCTTCAACAAACTGATGTGGCATTGGAGGCACTCACTCATCTATGCCAAGAAATTTGGAAGAAAACGATCTGGCCAATGGACTGAAAGAGACCCATATTTTTGCCCATTCTAAAGAGAGATGACTCAAAGGAATGCAGAAATCATCGGACAATATCACTAATATCGCATGCAAGTAAAATCTTGCTAAAAATAATACAAAAACAGCTTCACCCATATATTGACAAAGAATTTACAGAAGCTCAAGCTGGATTCAGAAAAGGATATGGAGTGAGGGATATCATTGTTGACATCAGATGGATCTTGGCTGAAAGCAGAGAATACTAAAAATGTTTTACCTGTGCTTTATTGACTACACAAAGGCTTTCGATGGTGTGGATTATGACAAGCTGCAGACAGCATTGTGGAGAATGAGTATTCCAGAACACTTAACTATACTCTTGAGGAACCTGTACATAGACTAAGAGATAGTTGTTCAAACAGAGCTAGGGAACACTGTATGGTTTAAAATTAGGAAAAGTGTGTGCCAGGGTTGTATTCTTTCACCATACTTATCCAGTATGTATGCTAAGCACATAATTTGAGAAGCTGGATTATATAAAGAAAAATGTGGCATCAAGTTTGAAGGAAGACTCATTAACAACCTGCGATATGCAGATGATACAACCTTGCTTGCTGAAAGTGAAAAGGACTTAAAATCTTACTGATAAAGATCAGTATGGGTTATGACTCAATTTAAAGAAAACAAAAATCCTCACCACTGAACAGTAAACAACTTCCATATCAATGGAGAAAAGATGGAAGTTATCAAAGACTTCATGTTGCTTGGATCAACCATCAACACTCATGGAAACAGCAGTCAAGAAATCAAACAATGTATTGCATTGGGCAAATCTGCTGCACAAGACCTCTTTAAGGTGTTGAAGAGCAAAGATATCAGTTTGAGAACTGAGGTGTGCCTGACTCAAGCCATGGTATTTTCAGTAACCTCATATGCATATGAAAGTTGGACAGTGACTAAGGAAGACTATAGAAGAATTGATGCATTTGACCTATGGTGTTAGAGGAAAAGATTAAAAGTACTGCCAAAAGAACAAACCAATCTGTGTTGGAAAAAGTACAGCCATAAATCTCCTTGGAAGCCGGGATGGCTAGACTTCATCTTTCATACTTTGAACATATTATCAGGAGGAACCAGTCCCTGGAGAAAAAATATCATATTTGGTTAAGTGGAGTGTCAGAGAAAAGGAGGAAGACCCCCTAGTGAAATGGATTAGCATCAATAAGCTCAGATTTAGCAACAATTATGGGACTAAGAGGTGTTTTGTTGTGTTGTGTATATCTCGGTCACTATGAGTTAGTGCTGACTAAATGGCACCTAATAACAACAGCATTATCAGTGGGTAAATTCATTTGAATTCTTATGTTTAAATATTAAGATGATCACATTGTTCGGTCAATTGATGTTAAATAGATGTTCAATTCAATAAGTATTTAAAATCTATTAAGAACAACAACAACAACAAAATGCTGGTTCACGAGTATCTTAGTCCTCAAGTGCTGCTATAACAGAAATTTCACAAGTGGGTGGCTTTAATTAACTGAAATTTATTCACTCACAGTTAGGAGGCTACAAGTCCAAATTCAGAGTGCCAACTCTGGGAGAAATGTTTTCCTTCTGTCAACTCTGGGAAAGGTCCTGTCTCCTTTCAGCATCTACTGGCCCAGCATTCCTTGGACATTTCCATGTGTCTTGGCATCATCTATTCCCTGGATCTAGGAACTTCACAGTGCAGGGATTCCAGATCCCAAGAACACACTCCACTTCTGCTCTGCTTTCTCAGTGATATTAGGTCCCTCTTTCTCTGCTCACTTCACTTCTCTCTCCTTTAATCATTGTAAAATAAAAGATGCTGCGGGCCTCACCACTGGGAAACTCCCTTACATTGGATCAAGGTTGTGATGGGATTAAGGGTATGACAACCCACCCCAGTCCTCCTGTTGTTTATCATCTCAGATCACATCTTGGGAAACCACCACTAACTGTAAAACATTTTATCACTCCCAACACACAGAACCTGCTACTATTAGCATTTTCCTTCCCTGAGCCCATTGCTATAACTGCTGTCATGTCAGTTCTGACCCATACCAACTCTCTATAGGGTTTCCGAGGAGTGTCTGGTGAGCCTGAACTGTCCACCTTGTGGCTCAAATGACTTTGGAGTGCAGCGTCACCCACAGCACCACACCAGGACTCACCACCAAGCCCATTGCAATCACTATTCTAACTTTACGTCTCCATGGATTCCAGCTCATAAATACCCCGTAGGACAGCGTAGACCTGCTCCAAAGGGTTTTACTATTCCAAATATTTCATGTAAATTAAATCAAGCAAGTCACTTGTTTCCTTTTTCAATTATCATAATATTTTTAAGATTCATCCACTGTAGCATGTATCAATATTTAATTCATTTGCATAACTGAATAATTTTTATTTTATAGATATAACACATCATTTTGTTTATTTATCAGCTGAGCCATTCATTGTTTGAATTTTTCCACTAGTTTGCTATTTAAATAATACTGTTTTGTGAGGTTGGCACAGGACAGGGCAGTGTTTCATTTTGTTGTGTACAGGGTTGATCTGAGTTAGAGCCAATTCAATGACACCTAACAATAACAAAATGAACTTGCAAATACAAATTTTTATGTGGATGTATGAGGGTAACTCAATAAGTATTGCTACAGGGGTTCCAGTTCATACTTACACGGATTTATTGCAAACAAAATATGTTTAAACATGTCTCTGCAATCAGTGAATGACTACAGACAAGTTCTCTCGGTAATATATTTGTCTTTGTCTCGTTAGGGTGGCTTCAAAAAAAAAAAAGTTCCATCAAAACTGTGGCTTTCAAGGGAGTCTGTTGGGCTAGTTAAATTCAAAGCAAAGAGGTTAGCTTTGGAGGTTATGGTGACTGATTCTTGGGATCCCAAAGGGGTCATCTTCATAGATTTTTTTCAAAGGATGCAGGATTATCATGGGGATTTAGTCTGAAGAAGATTTAAGAAGATTGAACATTGCATTGGTGTGGAAAAGTTCAGGAAAGTTGTACCTATGAATTTTTTCTCATTGTGACAATATACCTTCCCATTCTTCAAGAATAGCAAGGGCTACCCTAGGATGGAAGGAATGTCAAGAAACAATAGCCATACATTTTCACGTTTGCTGGATGTTTTGATGATCTTACAGCAACACTTTTTGACTTAACTTCATATATAGAACTTAAAAGGCATTGTTTTGGAGAGCAATTAATTAAAAATCAAGGCTGGCTGTCCAAAAGAGAATGCTTAACCCTCAAAGGGTTTCTCGGATCAGCAATCTTCAAGTAGAAGCTAATGGAGCAGAAACCATAATCAGAAGGAAAATAAATGTTTGAATTAGAGACTATAAGGAGCCTTGAAATATTTTTCCTGATCTGAAATGGTTGGCATTAAAAGTTTGTATATGAAATGGAGTCCTAGTGGCACTGTAACGTAAGCATTGGACTGCTAATTGCAACGTGGGCAATTCAAGTCCATCACCTGCTCCACAGGAGAAAGATGAGGCTTTCTGCTCCCATAAAGAATTACAACCTCATAAATTCTATACAGGGTGGCTATGAGTTGGAATCAACTGTACCGACTCCGACTCCACAGCACATAACCACCAACCGCCACCATATGTAGCAATAATGATAGTAGTAATCATCGCTGTTGTTGTTGTTGTTGTTGTTATTATTGAGATATATAATTGTGTTGGAACAAAATATGTATATGGAAGCCTGATGCCTTGGAGTGTAGTTTCAGAGGGAACTCACAAAGATGACAACCAGAACTAGATAAATACCTGACCAGGCAGACAATTCTTTTAGCATTTTAAGATATCTGGGCATGATGTTTCTAGTCTGAGGAATTTTGAACAAAAAAATCAATTTTATTAGATTTAATTATTTAAACTCAAGGATCACCAGACCAATTTTAATAGCATAGGTTTTTCTAGTTATTGTAGTCATACTTTCATTGTTATTAATGCCTAGATTTTCATTCAGACATAAATAGTCTGACAATTCTTACATCTTAACTGGCAGCAGGCACAAAATATGAGACAGCTTCCAAAAAGCTCTCGGTCATGCTGAAATGTAATATTGCAGCGTTTTGTTAAGTCCTTTATCTACATAACGACTACAGGCTGCATGCCTTGGAGTGTGAACTTTGTGTTGAGTCAGAACAGCATGTCTGAACTTGATGTATCATAAGTTAGCACAGTGACAAACTTCTCCAGTCCTTCCTTTTCTCTTGGTCTGTTTCTTGATAAGTAAAGTAAAATAAGTGTTTTATGTGCCAAAGCTCTGTAGGGTGTTTTCAACACAAGGATAATCCATGGAAAAACAAAAAGGCATTCCTCTCCACTTATAAATGATCCTGGAGGATTAAGTGAAAGTGTAGAAGGGCGAGAACCATGATGCTAGTAATAATTATTGCTGTTAGTATTGTTGAAATGCATAATGGTGTTTGAACAGAAACCATTAAGTGTAGTTAAGTTGAATAATTGAATCTCATTTGCTTGGTTCAATTATTTGACTTAACTACACTGACATTCTACACACGGAGCCACGTATGTAGAGTAAGCTGCTCATGGATCACATCCTGACTACCAAAAGGGTAAGAGGGGTTTGTTGTGATTCCACAATTTGTTTGACCATTTATTGTTAAAACACACCTACACTGTTTCCAGGTTTTGGCTTTTACTACTCAAGCTACTCTGAACATAGGTGAAGAGGATTTTGTGTGGACATAAGCTTCCATTTCACTGGGATCAATGCCAAAGAATGCAAAGTTTGGGCTGCATGGTAGTTGCATGTCTGTCTAATATGACTTCTAAACATTATTCCTCCACACAGAAGATTTTTTCCTTTAAGGTTAGTACACTTTTTCTCATCCCATCTTGCTGTTATCACCAATGTTCTGGCCACTCCCACTCCTTAATTAAAAACATATGAAGATATATATATAACCATATATATACATTAGCAATCTTGCTACCAATGACTTATTTCAGTATACATATGCATGATCTTTCCAACACATTTTGATTCTACTTTCTCAGGGTCTCTACAATCCCCATTGTTTTTTCATGCCTGCCAATAACACCTTAATGTGAGTGTCTACCATTTCTTACTGTTGTTTAAGTGCCATTGAGTCAGTTCCAACTCACAGCAACCCTGTATAGGATTTCTGGGGTTCTAAATCTTCCAGGGAGTCTTGGTGTGGCACTGTGGACTAATGCATCAGACTGCAAAGTCATTTGAACTACAAGTTCAGTGGTTCAAACTCATCAGCTGCTCCTTGGAAACCCTATACAGGGTCTCTATTGGTCGGAATCAACTCGACGTCACTTAACAAAAACAACAGATCTTCAAGGGAGCACAACACCTCATCTTTCTCCCAAGAAGGGGCTGGTGGGCTTGAACCATGGATCTTGTGATTCACAGTCCAGTGCTTATCGTATGGCTGCATCACACTCCCATTGCTGACTAGATTATTGCAGTATTTCTTGGCTTGTCCCCTTCAGTTCCTTCAGTTTAACTTCCCTCAAATCTAATTCCCATAAAACTGCCAAAGTAATCTTTCTAAACCTCATATTTGATTATAGTTTTCACCTGCTTAAAGTCCTTCAATGACTCCCTATTGCTTTTCTCATATAACCAAAGCCTTTCCGCTTACCACAAGGAGCAGCTGATGAGTTTGAACCACTGAACTTGCAGTTCAAATGACTTTGCAGTCTGAGGCATTAGCCCACAGTGCCACTCTTCCTAATCTGAGCAATGTACCAGAACTGGATGGATCATGGATGTGCACAGTGACAAACCTGCTACTTGATGCTCCACTGATGAACAAGCAATGCCTTGCTCTGGCCAAAGTGATTTCCTCACCCAGCCTGGAATGTCCTTTCCCAGCATTTACTAACTCCTTTTATCTGCCTACTCAGTCCTCAAAACTCATCTCAAATATTTTAGTATCCATACGATGTCCATGACACCCCATTTGGGCCCCAACTCCAACTTAGGTTCTCTTCTCCTTTGTGCATTCTTTATGTCTTGTTATTGTTGTTGTTTAGTGCCATCTGAGTCCGTTTCTGACTTAAGAGACCATATATAGGGTTTCCTAGGAGGGACTGGTGGGTTTGAAATGCTGACCTTGCCGTTAGCAGTCCAGTGCTGATCCCACAGCACCACACTCTTTAATACGATCAACTGCATTATAATTACCTTCTTTTTTCCTGTCTTTCCATCAAGGCAGTGAGAGGCAAGAACTGTGATTTTCATCTCTCCATTCTCCCTGCCCATCACAGTTCTTACCATAAACTCTAGCACCACTTGTGGACAAATAAACCCCAATTCATGATGATCCCATGTGTGTTAGAGTCAAACTGTGCCCCATAGGGTTTTCAGCGGCTGATTTTTCAGAAGTAGATTGCCAGGCAATTCTTCTGAAGTACCTGAAACCTTAACTTTGAACCACAAGATCAACTGTTCAACCATTCACTTCTTGGAAACCCTATACAGATTCACTATGAGTCAGAACCAACTCGACAGCACTTAACAACAACAACCTCAAACTTTTCCAAAGTTTCTGTTAGCAGTTAAGAGTATTAACCATTTGCACTTCTCAAGAACTCTATTAATAACCATACCAAACCCAACCTATTGACACTGAGTCAATTCTAACTCATAGGGATCTTGGGGCTTTTGAGGCTGTAAATCTCTATGGGAACAAACAGCCTCATCTTTCTCCCATGGAGCAACTGGTAGGTTTGAACTGCTGACCTGGCAGTATTTATCCTACAGTGTCACCAGGAATCTATCTATTAAGAGCCATTGTTGTTGTTGTTAACTACTATCTAGTCAGTTCTGACTCTTAACTACTGTCTAGTCAGTTCTGACTCTGGCCCTGCATAGGGTTTCCCATGGAGCAGCTGGTGGTTTTGAATCACCAACCTTGTAGTTAGCTATCCAATGCTGATCCTACAGCGCCACACCAGAACTTCATGTGTTGTTGTTGTTAAGTGCTGTTTAGTTTGTTCCAACTCACAGCAATGTTGTATAGGGTTTCCAACCTTGCAGTTCAAACCAACCTTTCAGTCCATGCATTAACCCACAGTGCCACACCAGGACTCCATATAAGGGAAGATAAAAGTAGAGTTAATAAGACAACAGAGATCCTGAAGTCTTGTACATTTATTTCAATAATATTCTCTTATTTGTTTTTCTTAATGTGAAAAATATTTAAATATGAACCCAATCCAACTTCCAAGTGTTATTTAAAATTGTATCTCTAATTGTTCACAGTGCAATATATGAGGGAATGCTGTTGGATTGTAATATTAGCCCTTGTCTTCAGACTGTTTATAGTATAGTTGGTAAAACGGAATATACTTAAAGATGAACTACAAAAAACAAAATGTTGGACTTGTAAAATATCAGAAGTCTTTATTAAAAGACAGTGAGGTGCAACATGAAGTTGTTATGTCATATCTGTCAGTATCAGCCTTGAGCTGTTATTGGCTTTACTTACTAAATATTCTTTAGAGCAAGTGCCCAAGATTAGAATGACCTTTATAGACTGTGGCTCCTATTCACCACCTACAGACAAGTGTTGGGTTGTTGCTTCTGCAGAATCATCCATTAAGCTTGTTCAGCAGACACATCTTGGCTGCATTCCCCAAATGTACAGATTCATAGGTTTGGGATGATGTCCAGGACTTTGTTTGCATATGACTGTATGTGTATGTGTATGTGTTTTTAAACATTTTGTTTTGAGATCATTGTAGATTTACATGCAATTGTAAGAGCAAATACAGAGAGATCCCATATGCCATTATCTAGTTTCCATCAATCATTGCATCTTGCAAAACTGTAGCTCTGTATTGGAACCAAGATGAGTGAAGCAATCCCATAGTCTTGTTCAGGTTTTCCCAGTTTTACTTATACTGATTTGTATATTGTGCATTTAGTTCTATGCAATTCAACACATTGTATAGGATTGTGTGTCTACTGTCACAGGCAAGATACAGAAAGATCCCAGCACTACAGGATCGCTGTGTGGTGGTTGCTAAGTGCA
>NW_006408794.1:1958785-1959919 GCF_000296735.1 Chrysochloris asiatica
GAACAGACACTTCACCAAGGAGAACATCCAGGCATATGAAGGACATATGAAGAACTGTTCATGATCACTAACCATTAGAGAGATGCAGATCAAAACAACAATGAGATATCATCTCACACCAGCAATTGCAGCAAAGATCAAAAAAGCAGAGGACAACAAATGCTGGCCAGGATGTGGAAAGACTGGGACCCTCCTACATTGTTGGTGGGATTGCAAAATGGTCCAACCACTCTGGAAAGCATTACGGTGCTTCCTCAGAAAGTTGGAAATAGAAATACCATATGATCCCAAAATTCCTCTACTTGGTATTTACTCACAAGAAATATGAGCCATAACATAAGTAGGTATTTGTACACCAATGTTCATAGCAGCACTATTTACAATAGCAAAAAGATGGAGACAGCCTAAATGCCCATCAATTGAAGAACGGATAAAAAAACTGTGGTAGATACACACAATGGAATACTATCCTACCTTGAATAACAACAAGGAAGCTGCCAGCCACTGCATAACATGGATGAACCTTGAGGACATTATGCTGAGTGAAATTAGTCAGTCATAAAAGGAGAAATACTGCATAAGATCATTATTGTAAAACACTAAGAAAAAGAGCTCACCCAAAAGGGGGCGGGGCGAAACTAAAAACTATATATATAATTGATGACCACCAGGATGTATGGAATGAGAGGAAGGGAGGGAGGGAGAGGAATATAGAGCACAGGGTAGGGAATAGACACAGAAATGCTTGGGTGCTCACAGGTGGGCAGCTGGCAATACACAAGAAGGTGGAGGGGAATAGAAGAACAAGGCAGATGGGAGAAAGAACAGATAGGTAGGTTCACATGGGATAAGTGGGACAGAGGTAAATGGTGATGTATGCATAACCTTGGAATAGCAGGGATTCAGTATACAGGGATTGAGACATGGTCTGAAAGGGTAAAAGAGGGGAATAATGTTAGGGTGCTTGGCTGTCTTTTGAATCTTGGTTTCCCTTTCTTGCCATTGTGAAATAGACACTTGGGGGTGGGGGAGGAATAGCCAGAAATGTCACAATAGAAAGCTTATAAGCCCATCTTCAGTCTATAACTGATTGGAATACATTTAAGGGGCTAGAAATCGCCCAGACGCAAAATG
>NW_006408794.1:1964884-1968532 GCF_000296735.1 Chrysochloris asiatica
TGTCTTCATCTGGAAGCTCATCTGAAACCTGTCCACCATGGGTGAACCTGCTTTAAAATCCCATGGCAAAGCTTCCAGAATCACAGCAACTCATAAACCACCACAGTACAACAAACTGACAGATGAGTGGTGGTCCTAACCCCTGGAAACCACAAATTTTTCCTTGTTTTCTTAAATATTGTCATTTCAAGGAAGATATTATATAAATGTAGTCATACATGAGGGTATGTTACTTATGTAGGATAGTATATAACCTGTGGATATTTTCTTTTTTGATTGAGCACAAGCATCAATCACTCATTACTTTTTATTGCTGAGTAGTAATTCCACAGTATGGCTGTACCACAATGTTTAATCATGTACTATTGAAAGACATCTAAGCTTTTTCCAGTTTTTTATTTTTACTAGTAAAACTACCATAAATATAGGTGTACAGGCTTGTAAGTGAATATAAATTACAATTCTCTAAGATAATTTCTCCATATCCTCATCAGCATTTAATATTGTCACTATTTGTGAAGCCATTCAAGTAATATGTAATAATATCACATTGTGATTTTAATTTGCATTTTCCTAATGGAGTCCTGGTGTGGCACTGTGGGCTAATGCATCAGACTGCAAAGTCGTTTGAACTACAATGTTGGTGGTTCAACTCACCAGTTGCTCCTTGGAAACCATATACAGGGTTGCTATGGCTCGGAATCAGCTTGAGAGCACTTAACACCAACGACAACAATGGTTAATGACATTCAACATCTTTTCACATACTTACATGCCATCTGTATATCTTCTTCATTGAAATATCTCTTTATGCCTTTGGCCCACTTTCAAATTTGATAGTTTGCTTTTCTTTTCTTTTTTTTTTAATATTGAGTTTTGAGAGTTCTTTATATATTCTCCATACTAGTTATTGGCTTGTGTGATTTGCAGATATTTTCTCTGACTCAATAGCTTGTCCTTTCTTCCCCTAAAAGAGTTTCTCATAGAACAAGAATATCTGATTTTTATGAAGTTCAATTTCCTTTGATGGGTAATGTTTTCATTATCAAATTTAAGAACTGTTTGCCTTTCTCTAGATACCAAGCATTTACTTGTTTTGTTTTGTTTATCTAAACCTTTTGAAGTTTAAGTCTATTATCTATATTTGATTAATTTTTATATGAGGTTTAGGTTGATAATCTTTTTTTTCCCCCTATGATGTCCAATTGCTGTAGCATCATTTGTGTTGACAAAGACTCTTTCCTCCATTGACTTGCTTTATATAGTTGTCATAAATCAGACATATTTATGTAGACCTATTTCTTTATTCTGTTTCATTGATTGATGTGCCTACGCCTTGTCAATACCATACAGCCTCAATTACTATAGCTATATGTTGTTGTTGTTTTAGTGCCATTGAGTTAGTTCTGACTCATAGTGTCCCTGTATTGGGTTTCCAAGGAGTGACTGGTAGGTTTGAACCACTGATCTTGTGGTTAGAAGTCTAGTACTGCTAATACCAGGACTCAGGTAAAGATATTCCTCCAACTTTTTACTTCTTTTTCAAGAAGGGTTTAGTTACATTAGATCTTGTACCTTTACATATAAATTTCATACTAATCTGACTATGTCTTCAAAAGATGTTGGTATTTTGATTGGATTATATTAAACCTATAAATCAATTTGGGAGAATCATTTTTTCTATACTGAGTATTCTATTCCCTGAACATGGTATATCTCCCCATTTATTTAGAACTTTTTGGATTTCTTTCAGTAGCATGTTATCACTTTTAACATATGAATGCTAACAGTGTATTTTAACTCAAAATACCCTGAAGAACAAATACTCTGAGAAATATCTTGAAAAAGATGATGGTTAGATTAACTAAAGTAGATAGGGTTTATTTTTGTTATTATATGATGTCAAGTTGATTCCAGGTCATAGCAACCTGGTTTCTGAGGATCAGCTGGTGGATTTGAACACTGGCCTTGAAATTAGCAGTCAATTGCTCATCCTATAGTGCCACACCAGGGATCAAAAATATCAATTCACTGAACAGGGCATATTAGACTTCTGTAAAATGGTTTCCCTTTTTTATTATGACTATATTTGATTTCCAATAATCTTGCAACATTGATTAGCTCCTTAAAAGCTGCCCACTAACAAACTGTGTAGAGTTATTATTGTCTGGATTCTGGTACCATTGTAATAATTTCCGCAGAGTATAGTTTTAACACCTTTTCTGTTAAATCATGTCTCTCTCTCATTTATGTGTCACTGATGTCATCTTACTTTTCTACATTATGAAAATATGAGAAGTTCCACAAAAATAAATTTCTAAATCATTGAAAATACCTATAAATAGAAATTCTTTTTCTTCACGTTACTTAGATAGAAATTATTACAAATAAAATATCATTTCTTCTTAAATTCAATATACCAAATATATTTTTATTGATCTGTCATCATTTTGAACTTGAAAGACTGTGTTCTGTTACATGAGATGAGGCTTCAATGTCTGGTACGATCTGTTTGGCTATTTTCTGTTGTTCCATCATGAAATAGTCCCAAATGACTAGAGGTTTACAATTTCCTTTTTAAAAATGTTTCTTGATCCACTTCCGGCACTTCCCTGACCAGGCAGCTCAGGTAGGGCAGTCTGGGGGAAAAGAGGTGGAATCGCACATAAGAAACCTCTGTCTAGCAGACAGACAGTCTTTGAACAAACATAAGATCTTATATTCCAACATTCTGAACTCGTTTTTATAAAAGATCAAATTGCTAAGGAATTACAGGCACTTTGAGCTTTTGCCTGCCTGCACGCAGCTCCTGCTTTCGCGCCCACGCCCACGCCAGCGAGTGCCTCTACCCCCTGCAGACCTTGGAATGCAGGGCTAGAGCAACCCCACTTAGAAAGCTGCATTTCCAGAGAAAAGGAAACATAAACTAACAAAGCCGAACAAATAGAGAGGGATATCGGCGCGGATATCAGGAAATTCGGGGTACCCACGGTACAGAGAGACTGAGAGAGGCATTTTTTACCATATCAAATACAGACACTACCTCCCAGCAGCCATTACCTCCAGCCCTCTACTGCCCTGGCCCAGACCAGCCCTCTGCCAAGCCGCCGAGGCTCAGGAACACCCAAGGCACAGGCCTCCCCACTGAGGCCAAGGCCTGCCCTGAGGTCCAACCCACCCACAGACTGGTCACAAAGGCCCAGGCCCAACCAAGGCCCAAATCACCTAGCTGCCTCACAGCCCAGGCGGCACACAGCCCGGTTGCCGCTGAGGTCCAGGGCCCCCAAGGCCCAACCCGCCATGTAGCCAGGTCACTGAGGCCCAGGGCCCTGGAGGCCCAACCTGCCATGTAACCCGGACACCAAGGCCCAGTGTCCCTGAGACCCAACCCGCCCTCAGCCCGTCCCCAAGGCACAGGCCCCCCAAGGCCCAATCTGCCCAACCCGCCTGCTAAGGCCCAAGCCACCCGAAGCCCCGCTGCTGTTACCAAGGCCCCCTGAGGCCCAAACCGCCCACCCAAGGACCAAACCACCAGCCCGAGGACCAAACCACCTGCCCGAGGCCCAACCCTCCTGCAGCCCGGTCGCTGACGCCCAGGCCCCCAGAGGCCCAAACCGCCCACCCTAGGCTCAACCCACCTGCCCGAGG
>NW_006408794.1:1976082-2008228 GCF_000296735.1 Chrysochloris asiatica
AGGAGGGGGAAGTGTAGGGGGCGGGTTTCTGGGATATACCCTTTGGGTGGTTGATGATGCATGGAGGGGATTGGAACCATGGCAATGAGATGATATACAATGGAATGAATGTAAAACTGAAGTTCTCCCATGTAAACTATCATATAATTCACAATAAAACATTTTAAAAAAATGTTTCTTATTCCTTCTTAAATATTGCTTTACTACATATTATTTTATTCTTTTCCATTTTCCTCAATTCTGTGTAGCTTCCTAAGCTAGTCAATCAATCACTATATTGGCAAAACTCAACATCCATGTAGTAAAGAATACAGAAGTCCAATTCATATACTCAGATAGTATATAGAATTGAAATAAGCATAAATAGACACAGGAGAGACAGAGAGAGCAAGCAAAGAACCAGATTCAAATTAAGGTCCATCTAACTCTAAAACTTATGTTTTTCCCTCTACACTACACTTATTTTGTTTTGCTTTGTTTTTTTAACAAGATAAAGTAGTTTCCAAGGCAAAGCGTGTCACCAAAGTTTTAACAAATAGTTTTGAAGTCCTTTCTGCCAACAGAAAGTGAGACTTAGAACCAAGCACAGAAAATCAAGTTTATGGCCTGTCCTTAATTATCTCCATCTCTCCCATCACCTCTTACCAAGCTTCAAAGACTTTCATTATAAAGAGAGTGAGGAATGTTGAGACCTGCACTTTTCTCTGGTACTGAGTTATTTAGAAACATCACCAGGGACCAATTTATGTCTCTTGAGTCCAATGCTTGGGTTGCACTGAAGAGGAAGGAGAAGACAGCAAGGTAAAAAAAAAAAAAAGCAGAGGAGTGTCAGGCTAGCTCTGTTGCTGGCTTTAGTTTCGTTTCTAAGAGTGCACAGCATAGGAATAAAGAAACTCTCTCGTTTCCACAATATTTTCTTTTTGTTTCATTTTTTTCTCTTCCTTTTCCTAATGTCTATTCTCTTCTTCTTGCAATTAGAAATTGGACACAGATATCCAAAGAAAGCAATTAGGGCCCCTGAAAGTAGTTGATCTACTTTCCTTCATTTTACACTCTGGTGGGGTGACAGCCCCATGATGTTTTCAACCCTAGATAAAGATACATGTCAGAAACGTCTCCCTATAGAAAAGTAGGGTGTTTACATTTTAGTCAACCAAATCAGTTGTTAGCAAGTCAACTCAGACTCCTGGCTACCCTTTGTCACAGTAGATCTCTGCTCCATGGAGTTTTCAATGACTTATTTTCCAGTCTTTCTTTCAAGATGCCTTTGACCTCCAACCTTTTAGTTAGCAGCCAAGAGCATGCATCACTTTGCATCACTCCATTAAACCCAGGGGAAGATATGAAAATTCCCTTGTATATGAGAATGGCAGGTAGTATGATAGTATTTGCTTACAATGGGATATTATCTGACAGGGCAGGTTGAGCTCCATTCTTTGAAATAAGGATTACACCAGGGGATAACAGAAGTACATTTGTAAAGAATGAGTGAAAATAACTAATCCAGGAGAACAAATGTGACATTTTGCAAATAATGTATTTGCCTACTTACCACACAAGTGACTTCAGCTACAAGAAAGGAAGGAGGGATTCAGTGAAGTGAGATTTGTACCCTGCCTTTACAAAAGAGAGGGAAGGGGCTGAAATTTACACAAATACAATCATATGGGGCTCCTATAAAGGTCCAGTGGGATGGATTTTGGTTCCAAATTACTTATATTGGTTTTTAACTATAGAGTCATATGGTACTTCAGTCTGACAGATGGAAGTAGAAATGAAACCTGTTGTCTAGGGATGGGAATTTTGCATGTTTTAATGTAATCAGAACATTCCACAGTCAAATGCATTTTTACTGAAGAAGTAACCACAATAATTCTATAATAAGACTTTAATTCATGAGCCAACATACATTCTATTTGCAGTACCACCCTGTACATCCACACTGCTTACCTTCCAAAAATATTATAGACTACAATTGTCTTTCCAAGTGTTTGTTAGAGTACTTAAAAGGCAAGAATCAGCTGCCTGCTATACCTTCCGTAGTCTAATTTCTTTTCTTATGGAATTCCTTAATGATCTGCCTCTTATTTTGCATTTTGTCATACTAACTTCTGTTATGGGTGTGGTGAGTGGAAGAAAAGATTTATAGGAGCCAAAAGACCAACAGCAAATCTAACCATGGATGTTACCTAGAAGAATGTCAACACCAAAGGGGTCTAAATAATTCTTGGTGGGAAAACTCCCTCTTCACACATAATTGTTAAATTGTACATATTGCATCTAAGAATGATCACTTACACTTTGGTCTTCTTAGGCTAATAGTGTTTGCTTTGTCTTCACTAAAGAAAGTCCTTAAAAGACGAAGTTGAGTGTTGGGTAGGCTCCACACTAGCCTCATTCGTAAGGATTTCTAGCCCAAATTCAAAAGAACAGCTGCATAAGGTGATTTGAGAGGCACTGGGTAAAAGCCCCAAAATCTGAAGAGTGTACTCATTTTGATAAATCAATGCCTTCTCTTTGTCAGCCTCTTTTAAAATGCAAATAATTTGAGGAAGGTAATCTATTGAGACATACTTTGTTCAGTTAAAAGCAATGTTTATTAAGACTTAATATGTTCTCAAGAGGGCAGTGGTTCTTCCGTGGTAAAATTCTCACTTTCCATGCAGGAAACCAGATTCAGTTTCCAGCCTGGTGTAGTGCTGTGGGTTAATGTACTAGATGGCAAAGTCGCTTTGAACTGCAAGGTCGGGGGTTCAAGCTCACCAGCTGCTCCTTGGAAACTCTAGACAGGGTCACTATGGATCCGATCCAACTTGACGGCACTTGACAACAACAACATACCTCATGTGTAGACACCATGTCTATCATTGGAGGCTTGCTAGTTGCTGTGAGTTTGAATGGGCTTCAGTGCAGCTTCCAGACTAAGACAGTCTAGGCCTGGAGATCTATTTCTGAAAAACCATCCATGGGAAACCCGAAGGAGCACAATAGTCTGATGCCATTTAGCATGGGTTTGCCAACAGTCTGAGGCCAACTAGATAAGAGCTAACAATAACAACTTGTTGTTGATAAGTACCATCAAGTCAGTTCCCACTCAGAGTGACCCTGTACAGGGTTTTGGTGAAAGCTGCAAATTTTTACAGGAGTAAAAAGCCTCATCTTTCCTTCTATATCAAAAACTACACTCTCATTAATGCTTTTCTAGACACTGGAGCTAAAAGAAGTATAAATAAAGTCTAGTATCTTCCCTGGCATGCTAACCCCTACTCACCCACCTCCATGCCCCCATGTAGTCCTGGCATGGTGCTGTAGGATAAGCAAGGGCGCTAATTGTAAGGTCAACAGCTCAAACCCACTTGATGTTTATCAGAAACCCTTTACAGGGTCACTATGAATCTCATAAGGCTCTCTGGTAGTGTAGTGGTTACAAATCAGGCTGCTAATCTCAAGGTCAGCAGTTCAAAACTACCAGTGGTTAGATGAGGTTTTCTGCTCCCATAAATATTTACAGACTTGGAAATCCTGTGCAGGGTTGCTGTGTGTCAGAAAGGACTCCACAGCACATAACCACCATCACCACCATGAATCTCATAAGAGTTAAAACTGACTCAGCAGCACCTATCAACCATAATAAGAACCCCACCCACTGTCATCGAATCCATCCCAACTTATAGGGAGTCTATTTACAACAGAAGGAAACATGACCTGGTCCAGAGCCAGCCTCACAATTGTTTGAGCCCATTGTTGCTGTCACTGTGCCAAGCCATCTCATTAAGAATCTTCCTCTTTTTCTCTGAGTTCCGTATTACCAAGTATGATGTCTTTCTCCAGAGACTAGGCCCTCCTGATAACATGTCTGAAGTAAGAATGATGAAATCTCACCATCCTGGATTCTAAGGAGCATCCTGGCTATACTTTCTGCAACACAGATTTGTTTGTTCTTCTGGCAGTCCATGATACTCTCAATATTCTTCCCCAACACCATAACTCAAATACATCAATGCTTCTATGGTCTTCCTTATTCATTGCCCAATTTTCACATGCATACAAGGCTATTGAAAATACCATGATTTGTGTCAGGTGCACCTTAGTTCTCAAACAGACATCTTTGTTCTTGAACCCTTTAAAGAGGTCTTGTACAGCAGATTACCTAATGCAATATACCTTTTGATTTCTTGACTGCTGCTTCTATGAGTGTTGAGAGTGGATCCAAACAAAATGAAGTGTTTGATAACTTCAATCTTTTCTCAGTGTAATTATCATGATGTTATTTATTGGTCCAGCTGTGAGGATGTTTGTTTTCTTCACATTGAGTTGCAACCCATACTGAAGGCTGTGGTCTTTGATCTTTATCAATAAGTATTTTAAGACCTCTTCATTTTCAGAATGCAAGATTGTATTATTTCTATATCACCTTCTTCTGTTCAAAAGACTGCATATTGGTCTATGTACAGGTTCCTCATGTTATTAAATGTTCTGGAATACCCATTCTCCATATTGTTGTCCATAGCTTGTCATGATTCACACAGTCGAAAGCCTTTGCATAACCAATAAAGCACAAATAAACATCTTTCTGATATTGTCTGCTTTCAGCCAAGATCCGTCTGATGTTAGTGATGATATACCTAGTTCCATATCCTCATCAGAATTTGGCTTGAGTTTTTGACAGTTCTCTGTAGGTGTACTGTTGCAAAAATTTTTGAATTATTGTGAGCAAAGAGTCACTTGTATATGATGTTAATGAGATTTTTTGATGATTTTCTCATTCCATGGTGTCACATCTCTTTGGAATGGGCACAAATATGGATCTCTTCAAATTGGTTGGTCAAGTAACTTGTCTTCCAAATTTCTTGGCATATATTAATGAGTGTCTCCAGAGAAGCATCAGTTTGTTGAAAGAGTTAAGTTTATATTCCATCAATTCCCAGAGCCTTATTTTCACCAATTCCTTCAGTACGATTTGGACTTCCTCCTTCAGTACCATCAGTTATTGATGATATGCTACCTCTTCAAATGGTTAAACAAAGACCACTTCTTTTTGGTACAGTTTTTCTGTGTGTTATACCTTCCATCTTGTTTTGATGCTTTCTGCATCATCCAATATTTTGCCCAAGGAATCCTTCAATATTTCAAGACAAGGCTTGAATTTTTTCTTCAGTTCTTTCAGCTTGAGAAATGCTAAGCATGTTCTTTTCTCTTGATTTTCTAACTTAGGTCTTTGCACATTTCATTATAATACTATATCTTCTCAAGCTACCCTTTGAACTTTTCTGTTCAACTCTTTTACTTCCTCATTTCTTTCTTAGCATCTCTGTGCTGGAGATCAAGTTTCAAAGTCTCTTCTGACAATCAATTTGGTCTTTTCTTTCTCGCCTGACTTTTAAATGACCTTTTGCTTTCTTCTTGCATGGTGTTCTTGATGTCATCCCTCAACTCTTCTGGTCTTTTGTCATTAGTGTCTAATGTATCAAATCTGTTCTTGAGATGGTCTCTACACTATGGTGGGATATATCCAAGGTCATATTTTTACTCTTGTGGACTTGTTTACATTTTCTTCAGCTTCAGCCTGAAATTACATAGAACAATTGATGGTCTGTTTCATAGTCGGACCCAGGCCTTGTTTTAACTGATTTTATTAAGCTTTTGTACCATGTCTCTTCACAGATGTAATCTAAAATCACAGTCATTGAAAGCCCTACTTAACAGTTTTACTCTGGCATACATGGGTTCACCATGGGGGGCAATTGTCTCAACAGCAATGGGTTGATTTTAGATATTATCAATAATTTTAGAAACATCCATACATATTGATTCAGTAATTCCACTTCTGATAATCCACCCACAAGAAATGACTTATATTCATAAGGGAAGGCTAAAGACAATCCCCATCTAATTCACCAGAAAATCAACTACACTATGTGATTATATTTTTACCCTGTCTAATTCCCAACAGAACAATAATGTCTCAGGCAGTAAGTACAACAAGCTAAAGATAGCTACTACAATTGAGCACAAAACTGCCTTGCAGTGAAGGCAATGAGGAAAACATGATGAGTTGCATAGTTCCTGATGCTCAATAGAAAGAAAATCCCCTAATATCCATTCATCAAAAAATGGACTCCTTTTCTTAGTTCTGAAATGAGAGGAATTTATGCCAAGAAATTCTAGTCACAGAGATCTTGTGTTATAATATATATTTTTTGAGATCTCACTAATCTCTTGTCATTAACTATTTCTCTGTTGTTTCCCTTTTTTATTTTGGCTAACAAAGAGGATTTTTGATACAGAGAAATGTTTCAATTCTATGTCATCAATAAATCCAATTCATAACTTATTCTTCTGTCTTTATGTTTTGAAAGATCCTTTCCTTCCCACCTCCAGTAAGCATGATAAACATTCAATTATCTTTTCTTCTAGTATTTTTATATTTTATATTATCCATATCCATAAGATATGTTAAGTTATGATAGAAAGGCAAAATTATACTTTCTTACCAGTCACCCTAAATATCTCTAATGAATAATAATTTCCTTACTTGTTGTTTCATGATGTCCCTTATTTCATATCATATGTTGTATTTTGTATTTAATAAAGTCTATTATTAAATAGAACTGACTCAATGGCACTTAGCAACAATTCCTAGGATAACAATCCTACCTTACCGATCTGGGCTTATACTCGTACTTGATTCATATTTTTTTAATAGTTGTTATTTCATAGTGGGTGTTAATATCTGGCATTTTTATTATATTTTCTTCTTCATTAAGTTGGTAAAAGCTATATTAAGTTCACTAATCCTATAATCCTAAAATAGTTTCCACAGTACGTTGACAGGGAACAGCCAGAAACTCAAGCCGGATTCACAAGAGAATGTGGAATAAGGGATGTCGTTGTTGATGTAGGATGAATGTTGGCTGAAAGCAAAGAATACCAAAAAGATGTATATCTGTATCTCATTGACTATGCAAAGGCATAAATAAACTTTGTTATATACACACAATGTAATACTATGCAATGTTGAAGAATAATGATGACTCTGCAAAATACATCAAAACATGGATGAACATGGAAGACATTAAGCTGAGTGAAAATCAGTCAATCACAAATGAAAAAATATGAGACCACTATGGTAGAAACTCAAAAAAAGGTTTTCATGCAAAAAAAAAAACAAAAAACATTATTTAATAGTGTTACCAGGGGTAGGAGGGAAGGGAGAATAATTCACTGTTAACTCAGGTGATGTAGGGGGAAATATACAAGAAGAGGGAAGCTGGCAGGAGAATGATGAAGACAGGTGAAGACGCAGGGAGACATGCAATGGATAAAGGGGATAGAGGTAAATTGAATTGTATACTAAACCTTGGAACAACAGAGTTCTGTGGGTAGGTACATGGACAGATACACAGGCTGAACAGGTATGGGAGGAAGAATTGGAGTATACCCCAAAATATATAAGCATTTGATGTTGTTGTTAAGTGCCATCAAGTCAGTTCTGACCCTTAGTGACCTGATATAGAGTTTCTGAGGATCTGCTGATGAGCTTGAACTGCTGACCTTAAGGTTCAAACGACTTTGCAGTCTAGGGCATTAACCCACAGAGCAAACACACCTGTGAATGTGGTGGAGCATACAGGAGCAAAATGATGAAAATGCCTTACGGCAATGAATTGCTGAACCTGGAGGCTTAGGACCATAGACTCAGAAGACAAGAGGGTCAATTGGCATAACATAGCTCACAAAGACAATGTTGTACATCCTTCTTTGGTGAGTAGCGTTGAGAATCTTCAAAGCTCATGAGTGGCCATCTAAGGTGCAACTACTGGTCTCTCCATGTGCAGAAGACAGAAGAGTGATGAGAACTGAAGAAGAAGTGAACCTCAGTCTCCACCACTCTGAAACCAGAAGAACTAGATAGTGCCCAGCTACCACTGCCAACTGCTCTGAAAAGGAACACATTAGAAGGTCCCAGATAGACTGGCAGAAAATACAGAACAAAACTCAGAATTAGATGTTTTTTAAAAAAATTAAGCTTTTGGTCCGAAAGAGACTAGAGGAACCTGAGACTCTGAGCCACAATCACCCTTCAGAGGTCTAGAAAGGAACTCACCCTCATGGTTCAAATTTCAGCCAAGCCGTTGGTATATAGACAGAACAACAACATTGGTGGAATATATTCACCATAAAATGGCCAATCATTCAAAATTGCCTGAGACTCTGAGCCACAACCACCCTTCAGAGGTCTGGAAGGAACTCACCCTCATGGTCCAAATTTCAGCCAAGCCATTGGTATATAGACAGAACAACAACATTTGTGGAATATATTCACCATAGAATGGCCAATCATTCAAAATTGCCTAAGGACAAAGTTGAGAAGAGATGGGAAGGTTGGTGGAATGGAAATAGGAACCCCAGGGAGGAAGCAGGATAACTGTTGTTGCAGGGAGGGGATTACAATCATTGACATGAAACAAAGTATCTGATTTGTTGAACTAAAACTGATGATCCTGTCTGTAAACCTTCACTCAATTCACAATAAAAGGTATTTTTAAAAAAAGAAGAACAAAATTAAAAGACAGCTGCAAATGACCTTTTTCAAGTGTTCACAAGCAAAGAAGTCACTTTGAGGAGTAAGGTGTGCCTGACCCAAGCAATGGTATTTCCAATTGATTGTCTCATATGAATGTGATAGCAAATAAGGAAGATGGAACAATTGATGCCTTTGAATTACGGTGCTGGTGAAGACTACTGAATATACCATGAACTGCCAAAAAAAGCAAACAAATCTGTCTTGGAAGAAGTACAGACAGAATGCTCCTTAGAAGCGAGAATGGTGACACTTCATCCCACATACTTTGGACTTGTTATCAGGAAGGAACAGTCCCTGGAGAAGGACATCAAACTTGGTAAAGCAGAGAATCAGTGAAAAAGAAGACTCTGAACGAGATGAATTGACAATAGCAACAATTGTGAGGATGGCATAGTGTTTTATTCTATTGTGCACTGGGTTGCTATAAGTCAAAACCAACTCAATGGGCCCAAACAATGACAACAGACATACATATGAATTATTGGAACTTTTCCTATCTATTCCAACTAATTTTCTACTCAAATAAATGTTGGTTTAGAGACTTAAAATAATTTTAAATTCCACTGGTATTTGTAGCATCCAATCTAATAGAATCCCACCCATCCCCACATAGTTAGAGGTGGAAAATGGATTGTTCTTTATCTATAATTGACACTAAAAAAAAAACAAAAAACAAAAAAAAACCCTCCAGCGAGTAAGGAGCCATTGTGGAACTGTGGGTTAAACATTGGACTGCTAACCTCAGGTCAGCAGTTTAAACCCACCAGCCGTTCCACAGGAGAAAGATGAGGCTTTCTGCTCCTGTAAAGATTTGCAGTCCAGAAACCCTAAAGAGCAGTTCTACTCTGCTCTATCCAGTTAAGATGAGTTGGAATGACATCTGCTATAATGATACGGAAATCTATAATCTCATCAGTTATTCTTTATAACAAAGACAAATTAGATTTCAATAACGTTTAAAATTCACCAAAGACTTTCCGAAATATAATCTCAATTTGTAGTAATCCTGAATTAAATGAGAAAGTATTGAGATTTCCCTTTTACAAGAGAGAAATTAGATATTCAAAGAATGTAAACTCCATGAAGGCAGAAGTTACCTTTCCCTTTCTACTCACTGCTATATCCCCAGAGTCTAGAACAATGCCAGACAAGAATGATAATTTGTTGAGTAAGTAATGAATAAATGGAGTATTTTGTTCCAAGTTACTCCTCTGATAACTACCAAAACTGAGACTATATCCAATACTTGTTATTCTTAGCACCATCCCAACTTAACTCCAGTTGTTCTCGCTTTCATTTGTATATGGTTCTCAAACAGCAAGAAATAATCAGCATTTAAGTTTAAAAGGAACTTCTAGTTATTTGGAGCCCTTGAGTGATGTAAACAGTGGACGTGCTCTACAGCTAATCAAAGGCTTGGAAGTTTCAGTTCATCCAGAGGTGCCTTGGAAGACATGCCTGGTGATCTATTTCCGTAAGGGGGAAAAAAAAAAAAAACAGCTACTGAAACCCCTATGGTTCTACTCTGACACACATGGGGTTGCCATGAGTCAACGTCATCTTGACATCAAGAAGTTTTTTCCTAGTAAGTGAATGGCTGCAAGCCAGAAAAATAAGAAGTGATACTGAATGGATTTTATCACATTCTTTGACAGTTGAATCTGTTACATTATGTCTTAATATGGATGCATTTTTTTTCTGTTTATATGACTATGTTATTACTAAACTCTTGTATACTGAGAACTATAGAAAGTGTGACACATTTTAATTTGTCTAGCAAAATTAGATTTTTTTTTTACCACCTTAAATACTCTAGCTGGACAGAAGATAAATAAGTTGCAAACATTTCAAGCCATATGAACTGGGTAAGATGCTTTCATAATTATTGTTAAGTGCCATTGAGTTGGTTCCAACTCATAGTGACCCTGTGTAGGTTTTCTGAGGAGTGGCTGGTGAGTTGGAACCTCCAGTCTCCTACCTGTGCCTCAATTGGCTGAACTCAATTAAAACCAATTACAAGGAAATCCTGCATGCTGCCCACAGGATTCCATGTCAGATTCAGGGACAGTGAATTGAAGGAAAAAATGGAAAACACTTAGCACAAGCCTGTAGAACTAAACTTGCACAATGGGGACTGTAAAAATTATACCGTGGAGCCCAAATCAAAACATCATTATTGTTGTTAAGTGTCGTCTAGTTGGTTCCATCTCACAGCAACCTCGTATAGGGTTTCTGAGAAGGGACTGGCAAATTTGAACCTCTGACTTTGCAGTTCAAAGCAACCTTGAGGTTGAGTGCGTATCTTACAGCACCACATTTAAGTCCAAATCAAAACACAGGGCCTAAGAAAGGAAGTTGTTTTTTAAGACAATTTATTTATGAGAAGTTATCTAAAGCTACTAAAACTGAAATTGTATTCATTTAGACATTTAATAATCTGCCTTCACTGAAAAATTTTAAGAGTCCGTGGAATCTACACTGTCCTGAAGAATCTAGACCATAGGTTCACTTAGGAAACTCATGACTCTGCATGTCAGGTTCGTAGTGATTCTGTGGGAGTTATTATGCTGCTATTACTTAAGTGATATTTAGTGATTATGTCTCAAAGAGTGTTATCTGACTCGCGGTACACAGGATGTGGTGTAATAATTATTTTTAAATTGTGCCTACCTGCCTCCATTGTCATTTTTTCTTATAAAGCGGAAAAGTGAGATGCAAGCACTCAGGGAGGAAAAATGCAAAACATAAAAATAGGCAAAAATAAAAAGTCAAATGGAGATAGGCAGTCAGCACAAAAAAGAAAAGAAAAAAATTCTGGAAGGAAGGAACCTGTTCAACAGCCTTTCTAAAAATGGAATTATTTAATTTTGCCACGGCCGTGCCCAGAAAAATGATTTTTCCTTCCAGCCTGGGCAGGAGCAGCACAAGAGGAAATGGACCAAATCTTCCATCGGGGGTTTAACTGGGAGAAAAATGGCTAGACTGCATTTTGCACACTGGCTTGCACATGCCTACACAGAGACCCACAGCACCCAAAACTGCAACCTTGTACTTCAGAAGCAAGGAGCGGGGCACATTATTCATTTGCTGCAGAATGATGGAAAAAATCCATCATTTTTTAATATTTTCTTTTCCGGGGCTCAAGCCAATGAAAATCTAGTTGAGCTTTAGCCAAATGATATTTTCATTAATGCAAAATGAAGACTTTCAAAGCCCCGTCTATTATTACTTTCTTTATAAGGATCACACCATGAGAATCAGAAAAGTACTACAGCTCCACGTGGTACTCTGAGAAGTTCACAAGGCTTTGTGTCTGTTTTGCTATTTAATAAAAGCAGCTCTATTCATCTTGAAAATAAAGGATGTATCAAGGTGCTACCTGTTTGTAAAGAATCCTATTCTGTGCAAGGAGTCCTGGTGTGGCGCTGTAAGATAAAGCACTGAACTGCTAACCGCAGAGTCCACAATTCAAATCCTTTAGCTGCTCTATGGAAACCCTATACCAGGCCTCTATGAGTCAGAACTGACTCGACAACACTTTACAACAACAATAACACTCTGTGCAAGGGGAAAATCAGTATCACTCAGAGTGACCGAAATTATTTGATATTATACAGCAAACATGGAGTTCATACAAATAATAAAAGCTAGCAGAGTATACTATATGGGCTAAACACTGCTCTAAGCACTTGACTCATTTAATTCTTACAAAAACCTTAAGACAAGAACGGCTATGAATCCCATTTTATGGATGACAAAACTGAGATGACAAGAGACTATAAACCATGAAAAGATGCAGAACCAGCATGGTATTGCCAGGATTCCAAGCCAGTCTGACTCCAGAATCCATGCATACCCTTGCCCATTGTGCAATGCTATCTCCCAACGAGATGTAGGAAGTGTTAAAAGTGGAACGAGATTTACTTTACAAATAAAATGACAACTGGGAGAATCTCTGCTTTTCAATCTGAGCAAGAATGAAATTATGAACTGTAAAGTTCATATGTGGCTTAAAAATAAAAAAATTTAACTTTTAACATTAATTGCTCCTGAACATTTGTGAGTGTCCCAAATCCTGACATAAAAGCTTTAATTTCTATGCAAAGCAGATAGGATGATTGAGTTATAATTAAAATGGTAATTATACCCTTAATGCTCCATATTTGACTTCTCAAAAAATGTTATGCTCCAAGAAAAGCTATTTAAAGATCTGAGGAAAATGTTTGAAAATGAATGTATTCAAGACATTTTAAATCTTTTAAAATCCAGTTATTGATTTTTACATGCTTTCAAGTGTAGTCTAAAACATTTTCTTCATTTATTTTGGTCGATGGAAATAATAAAAAATCATTGGGACGTGAAAAGCTTAAACGAAGGCAATATTCTAGAAGTTGATATTTAATGTGATAAATATTTGAAATGTTGGGGGCGATGGGGAAGGAAAACCGCCATATGATGAGTAGGCACTAGCTCTCTTGAAACCCCACCAATGACAGGTCAGGGAGGAGCCTATTGGTAGAAGGCAACTTTGGCTACTCCCTCTCTGGCTTTGGAGGTGTTACTCTGAGCTTGGGACATTGCAAACATGACATTTCCTTTGATCCTTCATTGACTGTTTAGAATTAAAAAAGAACACCTAAAGCTATAAATCAAATGTCAGGTGCAGCAGCCTAGTGGAACCATATCAATATTTCATGATGTATGGCTTGCTGGGAGGCTTTAGAAACATCAACCATGCCAAAAATGACATTCAGGATGCTTTGCGCTCACTCAGCCATGCCCGAGTGCTCAGAGCAGCAGTCGATAAATGTGGAAATTGTGTGCTTGGGCTGAGCTTGTGAATCTCCTGCAGACTCTTCTCCCTCCCCACAGCAGGTCTGCTGCCAAGCATCGCTCAGCCAGGATTCTTCACTCACTGCCCTCCAGTCAATTCCAACTCACAGAAGTCCTAGAGGACAGGGTAGAACTGCTCCATAGGGTTTCCAGACTGTAAATCTGTATGGGAACAGGCAACCTCATTCTTCTTCCTTGGAAAACCACCAGCCTTACAGTTAGTAGACCAATGCTTAGCCCACTGCACCACCAGGAGCTCTGTAAGGGTTATCATCGTTGTTAGGTACCCTCCAGTCAGATCTGACTCATAACGACCCTATATACCAAACAGCACAACCAGCTCCTGCATTATCCTCACAGTTGGTTCAGTCCTTTGTTGCAGTCAATGTGTCAATCCATCCTATAGGGGGTTCTTCCTCTTTTTCAATGAACATCTGCTTTATGATGTCCTTCTTCAGGGACTAGTCTCTCCTGATAACATGTCCAAAGTATATGAGACAAGGTCTCACCATCCTGTTTTGAAAGGGCATTCTGGCTGTACTTCTTCCAAAACAGATTTGCTTGTTCTTCTGGCAGTCCATGATACTTTCAATATCCTTCCCCAACACCATAATTCAAAGTGTTCCTCTTTCATTCTACTTTGTTCTTTCTTATTCATTGTCCAGATTTCATATGCATATGAGGCAATTAAAATACCATGACTTGGGTCAGGGGCACTTTAGTCCTCAGAGTGACATCTTTGCTCCTTAACATTTTAAAGAGATTTTTTGCAGCAACTTTGCCCAACGAAATACGTTGTTTGATTTCTTGACTGCTGCTTCCATGAGCATTGATTGTGAATTCAGGTGATATGAAATTCGTGACAACTTCAGTCTTTTCTTTCATTTATCATGATGACGTTTATTGGTCCAGTTGTGATGATTTTTGTTTTCTTTACATTCAGTTGTAATACATGCTGAAGGCTGTATTCTTTGATCTTCATCAGTAAGTGCTTCAAGTCCTCTTTACTTTCAGCAAACAAGGTTGTATCATCTGCATATTGCAGGTTGTTAATGAACCTTCCTCTAATCCTGATTGGAGCCGTGTTCTTCTTCAAATAGTCCAGCTTCTCAGATTATAGTCTGGTAAAAGGATACCTGATGCTAGGCTCCTAGACTCAGCTTATTACGGTCACTCCTGAGCACCGAATGGGAAGATTTCTCCACTGGGATACTTAGACGTGGTGAAGTGTGGTACCAGAAGGAAGGAAGACAGATCTCCATCCTTTCACAATGCTCCTTTCCTACCCTCCCATTCCCCTCCCCACAGACTTTTCTAGAACACATTGTCTCAAGGGAGACTAGAGGCTGGGGAAGAGTTCATGGTACAGAAAAGGAAGAGAGAGTAACTCAGGATTCCAGAGGAATCACTCAGAATACCTTGTCACCACAGGATAGGAACTCAGCAAGTAGCAGTGGTGGAACAGTGATAGAATTTTTGCCTTACTGGGTTCATTTGTGATCGATGAGTCTCAAATTCAACCACCACCCACCTGTCAGTGGAGGCGTGCATGTTGCTGTGATGCTGAACAGGTTTCAGGGGGACTTTCAGGCTGAAACAGACTAAGAAGAAAGGCCTGGTGATCCACTTCTGAAAATCCGCCCATGAAAGCCTTATGGAGAGAATAGTCCACTGACAGCAGCCAACAACAAAAAAAAAAAACAGTGAAAGTGTTCTATTGTTATTGCTGCTGGTAAGTGTTGATTCTAATTCATAGCAACCCTGTATAGGGTTTTTAAGGAGTGACTGGTGGGTTTGAACTGCTGACCTTGTGTTTAGCTGTCCAGTGCTTATCCTACAGCTATGGGTAAAGATGGTAATGCCAATATGGAAATAGGGACTATCAGTAAAGCAGTCTAAGGAACCAGAATCCTTCTGATGTGTCCCTGTCTAGTCTTTTATAGGTTGATTTGTCTTTCCCCGTTTCTCCTGTGTAATTGACAACATTGTTGTTAAGTGCTGTCAAGTCAGTTCTGACTCATAGCAACTCTGTACAGGGTTTCCAAGGAGAGCAGCTGGTGGGTCTGAACCGCTAATCTTGTGTTTTGCAGTCCAGTGCTGATTGATAATGTTAGAAAGATAGAAACATATATATTATAGGAGATTTTGTACCCACAGTGAAATATCCATAATCAGAGGAGTCCATAAAGTTCACTCTACACACTGCCATATACAAAGTAGCTCAAGCATAGAACCTTATTTTTTTCTTGAGAACCTCTGAATCTTTCAAATATCTAGAGCAAGTTTCCATCATTTCTGGTTGTTTTGTATTGCTTTTACATAGAAATGCTATGTAAGGATTCCTAAGCGCTTCTCCTGCCTAAGGTAAGTTGAGTATCTCCATGTCTTGGCAACTTCAGACTCTGGTTTGGCTAGAGTTTGGTTGAGTCCATAGTGAGCTTCCTAAAATCTGCACTGTTGTTGAAATTCCGGGTCCATGTGATAAAGTTCTAGAGTCAGGTTGAAATACAGTGGATAGAGTTGACAAAAGGTCAGCAAAGGCATAACAGAAGCTGAGTGAGGTTAAGACAATGGGGGAAAATTCAGGGAAAGCAAAAGGCTGGAAACAGGTTAGCCATGGACTGGACTAAACCTAGAAAAGAAGAGCTCAGCAAGAAACTTTGGTTAAAAAGTGAATCCAATTTCAGATAAAGAGTAAGTGGGCAGGTAAGAGGAAAGACATCTGAAATAGATGCTCGAGAGAACCACAAAATGGGGTCATACCAGCCAGGTGTTGTCTGGTAATTTAAAGGTTCCACAACTATATTTTGTCTGGATTTGCTCCTTGCCTTCCTTTAGGGGACTCTCTGACAGCTAGGTGATCCAGTCACGCCCATGCATTTCCCATTGTCATGTTGTTATTGTTGTTAGCTGTCATCACCTCAGCCCCCTAACTCAAGGCAACCCTGTACACAGTAGGTGCAGACTGTTGTGATCCATAAGGTTTTCATTGGTGCCACTAAAACCTATCCAGCATCTTAGTGGTTACTGTTGTTGTTAAGTGTCGTAGACTTAGTTCTGATCTATACAGACCCTGTATAGGGTTTCTGAGGAGCAACTGGTGAACTTGACTTACCGACCTTGCAGTTCAATCCGGCTTTGCAGTCCAGCACATTAACTCACAGTGCTACACCAGGACTCCGAGCATCTCAGTTAGCACCATGCAAACCTCCATTGACAGAGGGGGGGGGTCGGCCAGCAATCAATCCCAGGTTTCCCATGTGGAAGGCACAAATTCTACCAATGAACCAACAATGCCCCCATCTCTTGGCACAGATGAGGCAAATGAGCCCAGCTGCAAGATACGGCTTAGTGAGAGATGTAGCAGAGAAGACGTACCTGTAGAGAAGGAGGTTGCTTCAAACAGAATCAGCTATCTTAAGTTTTCTGAGAAGTAGGTTTTAATAACTGACTACATAAATATACCAGGCAGCTTCAAAAAGTACATCAAAAAATTCAATTATCTTTCAATTTCATCTTTCCACAAATTTTTTAAAGCCCCAATGTATGTGCAAGCCTCCTCTTTGTCTAATTTTATTGTAATGGCTGTAACAGCAGCTAAAACAAACAGACGTGTAAGTCCAAAATAAGAATCTGAACAGATTTATTTAAAAACAAAAACCAACTAAATACTACTAAGAATTGTAAGTTAACCCAGTGTTTCAAACCTGAAGCCTTCCCGACTTCTCTCATCATCATGCTATTTGGTTTTCACAGACTAGCTTTCCTTTCTTCATCAAGAGCTGATGTTAGAAATTGCCTGCAGAATGTTCCGAATGACTGGTTTTCAGACATAGTGAATTTCAAAAATATTACCAGTTAGCAAAAGACATGTTAGGGATCTTTAGCATTGCCAGTTGGCTGGAAAAAATGTATTGGGAAGGCAGCATTGATAGCCATGAGCATTTTGGAATATTTACAAATTCAGAAAGAAAGTTCAATGACAAGCACATTTTTGTGAAAGCTTTGCAGAAAAGTTCAACCTATATAGCCTATACAGCCTGTATAGCCAAAGGCATAGGGCGGCTTCATTGTTTTGCATATTCCAGTAAGCTGTTTGGCATGGAGTCAATTCTGACTCAAGGTGACCCTATGTGTGTCAGAGTAGAACTGCATTCTATAGGGTTTTCAGTGGCTGATTTTTCAGAAACAGATTGCCAGGACTTTTTTTTAAGGTGCTTCTGAATAGACTTGACCCTCCAGCCTTTCAGTTAGCAATCAGCCGTTTATACCCCCAGTAACTCTGGTCTCTGGTAGCATTGTGGTTACGAATCAGGCTGCGAACCTCAGAGAGAGCAGTTAGAAACTACCAGCTGTTCCGCGAGAGAAAGACGAGGCTTTCTGCTCCCATAAAGATTTACATCCTTGGAAACCCTGTACAGGGTCGCTATGAGTCGGAACTGACTCCATGGCACATAACAATAACAACAACAACAACAACAACAACTCTGGTCTGGATCCAGCTATAACATATTACTTCTTTCTCTCTGAATGAGGAACCCTGTGGTGCAGTGGTTAACAGAGCTCAGCTGATAAGTGAAAAGTCAACCATTCAAACCCACCAGTCGCTTTGTGGGAGAAAGATGTGGCAATCTGCTTCCATAAAGATTACAGCCTTGGAAAACCATGTGGGGATGTTCTACTCTTCCCATAGGGCTGTTATGAGTTAGAATCTACTCAAAGGCAACCTGATTGTTCATTTACCTCTAACCAACGGAGTACTTTTTTAAAGTGTTGGAGAGCAAAGATGTCAGCTTGAGGACTAAGGTGCGCCTGACCCAAGCTATGGTGTTTTCAATAACCGTATATGCATGAAAGCTGGACACTGAATAAGGAAGACTGTAGAAGAATTGATGCTTTTGAGTTATGGTGTTTGAGGAGAATATTGAAAGTGCCATGGGCTGCCAAAAGAACCAAGAGATCTGTATTGGAAGAAGTGTAGCCAGAGTGCTCCTTGGAGGCCAAGATGGCCAAACTTCGTCTCTCATACTTCAGACATATTGTCAGGAGGGACCAGTTGCTGGAGAAGGATATCATGTTTGGTAAGATGGAGGGTCAGAGATAAAGAAGAAGACCCCCAATGAGATGGATTGGCCAGGTGGCAGCATCGATGGGCTCAAGTGTGGCAACAGTACTGAGGTTGGCTCAGGATGGGGCAGTGTTTCGTTCTGTTGTGCATAGGGTCATTATGAGTCGGTACTGGCTTGATGGCACCTAACAACAACAACAACAATGGAGTACCAATATAGGGATTTTAGCTGTTGTTAAGTACTATGGAGTCTGTTCCAACTCATAGCGACCTTATGGAATAATATATTATATGAAAAGGACTGTTTATGTTTTGTTTTGTCTTGTTCTATCACAGAAAGCAGCGACTAAAAAAAAACAGAGACATTCTCTGCTTCTGGAAATGTTTGTATTTTTTGTTACCAGAGACTCTTGCCACTGTGATCAGCACATACTTGAAAGGAGTAACCTCTTGAGTTTCAGCAATATTTTTTATGATGAGCAGTTACAATTCTACTCAAGTGTTTAGTATAGTGTTAAGAACTCAAGACAGACCTAGTAAATGTTTCTCCTATGTCCCTTCTCCCACCAAAGAGAATTTAGGCAAAAATAGACTCTGATTGATCTTCTACACAATGCAAAATTCAGAGGAAAATGGAATTAGCATTATTATTTTTCTTAGCATAAATCTGTACTGTTTATGCAATGAATAGCCTTTATCTCTCATCTCTCCTCCATTTACTCATAAGTGATGCTATTATTGGTAGAGTGATTTGAACAGATTTACATACATTCCAAGGCAAAGTCAAGTAGGCATTTAAAATATAACAACCAAGCCAAAGACACACACTCTGTACCTATACCTACTACCACTCCCAACCACCAGTATCAACTCAGTTTCAGATGATGAGAAACTGTAGTCCTGTATTATGAAAATCTGTAGGAAGACACAGGATACTGCAACAGGAGGAAGGAACCTGAATAGTGGAGCCAACTCTGTCTCTAACCTAACAACAGCAGAACAGAGAATTTCTTCATTATGGGCATGTGCCTCTTCTGAGTGTTCCAAGTCATCAAATTTCCTTAGATCCTGGCACTCCCTTCTCTCCTGATGCCTCTCTGAGCCCCCGTATTCCCACCTTCTGTCTCCGCCTTCCTTCCAACCTCCAATGACTTTCATTGACTCCTACTTGGAGGAGGGCCCAGACTAGCCAGATGACATTATATGAGAATAAGTTAGCAAGTATTGCTTCTATGGGCCCACTTCATACATGCACAGGTTTATTCTAAACTAAACGTGTTTGAACACATTTCTGCAATCAGTGAATGGTTGCAGACAAGTTTTCTCCATCACACCCTTGTCTTAGTCTCCTTAGACAAGTACCTTGAAAAAAAGGTTCAATTAAAACAGTGGTTTTCCAGGGTATCTGCTGGGCCAGTTAACTTCAAAGCAGATAGGTCAGCTCAGAAGTTACAGTGACTGTTTTGGAGGATTTCAAAGGCGTCATCTTGGTAGATTTTCTCAAAGGACACAGGATAATTATGGGAGCTTACTTGGAAGTTTTTTAGTACATTAAAACTGCACTGGTAAAAACTGGAAAATTGTGCCAAGGAATGTTGTTTGTTTTTTCCCGTCATGACAACGCACTTGTTCATTTTTCAAGGGTAGCAAGAATGGTCTATGAAAACTGTGTTTGGAAACCTTACCCTATCCACCCTTCTGCCCAAATCATGCCCCTTTAGTTTTCTTTTTGTTCCAAATTCAAAGAACATTTAAAAGGAATACATTTGAAAACACATTTTAAGCATTTGAAATTTGAGTTCCTCAAGGATGCCAAAACTGCCATTTTGATTTGGTGTAAATCAAAGAGCTCAGAATTTTTCTTGAGAGGTTAGAGAGATAGAATGACAGTCTTCAGAAATGTATTGCTCTATCTGGAGGAAATATCAAGAAACAATAGCTTCACAGTTTGATATTTTTGTGTGTTTTTTTTTTTTTTTTTTTACTTAACCTTGGTATTCTCAACAACAACAACAACAAAATTAATTAATTATAAAATAGTCAGAAAACTTTCAGCTTATTTCATTTTTCCCTGTTTTCTATCCTCCAGTCTTCCTTTCTTCACTCCCCTTCCTCCATAATATGAAGGTGATTCCTGAAGTTCATGGGGAAAAAAATGGAATTAAAAGATAATGGAAATTCTTCATGACTTTTTGAAGCCCCCTTATACATTAATTAAAAGGTGGTTAAAATATAACATGACAAATGTATAGCTGTGGAACTGTAGGATAAGCACCGGACTACTAGCCAGGAACCTGGCCGTTCAAACCCACCAGCTGCTCCTCAGAAGGCCTGCACAGGGTCTCTGTGAGTCCGAATGGAGTTGACAGCACTTTGCAACAACACCACTAAGTATCAAAGGAAGAAAGACACACTGTGGGGTGGTAATGGACATTTTCACTGCCTTGGGTGTAGTGATGATTTCATGGGTATGTACATGTGTCAGTACTGGTCAGATATTGGATTTTTAAATTTTGAAGTTTATGTCAGTTTTACCTTAATAAAGCTTTACAAAATAAGGGGAAAAAAAAGAAATAGAGCTGAGAAAATAGTCTGCCTTGGGTTTTGAATCCTGGTTCCAACTACTGTTGGCCATGTGACTTTGGGCAGGTCTCTATTCTTTCTTCCTCTTCTGTAAATGGAATTCATGCCTTAAAAGGGATTCATGACAATTAAATGAGGTGATATCCAGAAAGTACTTACCATAATGCCTGACATAAATACTAAACCATTGATAAATCTTAGCTCTTTTCAAGATCACTATATAAATGGATAATCAGCTCATGAGCTTTGAAATCTGAAGAATATTGATATAGAAACTTAGAAAAGAAAAATCAGCGTTCAGAGTGCAGCATCCCTTAGTATTGCAGTGGCCTGATGACTCAGGCCTCTCACCACGGCTGGCCTTTGCAACTCTTCTCTGACTACGAGGTGTGAGGGGCTCTCAGTGTCGCCCAGGAGATTGGTTTCCTGGTTCCTGGAAGAAGTTACTGTCTTTACTTCCAGAAAGTGGAGAAGTTAAAATGCTGACACCCACAACTCAGCACTAGCAAACTTCCTCTCTACACACGCACACTACCTGTTCACTACCCTGGTTTTTAGACAGCTCAAGAGATCAATGCAGAAAGCGGAGATTAGTGCATCAACACAAAGCAACTGCCTAGGAATCGAGTAATAGGCACGCTGGAAAGTTATTTTTCTGTTCCATTTCACCTCAGAGTTGAATTATTGATTTTAATACTTTATTTTCACAGGAGTTTATTTGAGCGACAGATGCTACTTAGGTAGTGCCTATGAAGAAAAAATTAGATTCTGGTAATTAAGAATTCTCTCCAGAGGTCGGCAGGTACTGGCGAGGATTAAGCTACTCACTCGAGTGAGTACAGAACCTCTCCAGGGGATTAGGACACAGACTTAATAATTTCTTTCACTTTCTTAAATTACACTTAAATTCTCAGGAAGGCTTAAGATCCGGCCCATTGGTTCCAGAAAGAGCTCCATTTAACTACACTTCCATCATTTTAAGGCAGAGATAGTAGCTCAAGTGCCCTGCAAAAGCAGATCCTCAACAATTGGAATTCCTAGAGGTGGAAGACTTGGAGAGAGGCCATTCTGAGGAGCAAGGGCTGGAAGGAAGACTAGGACTGGGAAGCAGAATGTATAAAGGGCTGGAAGAGGAAACACAAATGTTATTGTCACTTAAGGAATTTACGGTATCATGGGTGGCTGGTCTATGAAGCTGGTAGGAAAAGCTTTCTACGGTCTTTGTTGCCTCTTCCTTTGTATTTACAAAGAAGCAACAAGTGATCAAAGAACATCTATCTTAAATTAAAATGAAAATAAATAAAAAGTTGCTGTTGTCAGTTCCTACACATGATAATCCCATGTGTGTCAGAGTAGAACTGTGCTCCGTAGGGTTTTCAAGACTGTTACCTTTCAGTGGTCAGCAGGCCTATCTTACAAGAGACTTCTGGTTAGATTCAAACCTCCAACCTTTCAGTAGTGGCGTACTTAATTCTTTGTACCACCCAGGAACTCCAGTGAGTCAATTACCTACTATCTTTCTTGGAGCTGAATCAAAACTAAAGTATCATACTTTCGTTCTAATTGTTTTTCATTGTTCTTTCTGCATTAATTATGGAAAACATAATATTTTGTCTGACATCCATATTCGTAGATGCTAGATAAGTGACCCTCCATTTTTTTTCCACTTAAGCTTGAATTCTAAAGATTATCAAGAAACAAGACGGTTGCTAATGTAAACAAACAGTACGTTTGTTGTTTTTAGTTGAGCGTTGTTTGCTGAACTAAGCATGCAGGTACCAAACACCTTGAAAACCCACTTCATTTGGTGATGTATGTTGCGTTAGCGAACACTTTTACTTCATCAGTAAATTCAGTATGTTCTATATTCCCATATTCTAGAATGTGAAAATCTACATTACAAAATAAAACACTGGGTTTATTATTTTTCTCCATTTTCATTGACTTCTCTACCGCCTTATTGACATACGTTCAAAGGGCATTTAAAGAATTATTTCATTGACTGATTTCATTGCTTCAGCACACCTGTTCTGAAGATGAGAGGTGTCTTTAGTGGGACCCCACTCTCACAACCTGATACTAGAATCTCAGGTCTAGATGGTAACAATGTAGTGCATCCATTCCAAAAACATAGTCTAAACAGGTGCCAGAAATAAAAGCAACAGCATGAAAGCCAGGCATGGGCACTCAGGGCATCATCTATAGGAAGCGCTGGTAAGGGACTCTGGTCCATAGCAATACCTGCCAGTCTACACGCTCCCCATGTCAAAGAGATTAACATTTTCTTTATAGAAGATAAGATTTCATATTGGTCAAGATCACACAACTATCGAAAGGCAAAGCTTGACTCTAAATTCATATATTTTAACTAACCCCCACACTATTTCTCTTTTTATAGTTCCACTACAGCTTCATTCTTGAACTATTATTCCTGTTCTTGCTTTCAATTTATAGCCATAATTAGATTGCCGATAGACTTGTATGTACGCATCATTTGAATAATTGAGATATATGGCATTACCACTTAGGTTCTTTTGGCAGCCCATGGCACTTTCAATATTCTCCTCCAACACCATAACTCAAAGGCATCAATTCTTCTGTGGTCTTCCTTTATTCACTGTCCAGCTTTTACATGCATATGAGGCTATTGAAAATACCATGGCTTGGGTCAGGCGCACCTTAGTCCTCACGCTGACATCTTTGCTCTTCAACACTTTAAAAAGGTCTTGTGCAGCAGATTTGCCTAATACAATATGTCGTTTGATTTCTTGTCTGCTGCTTCCATGAGTGTTGATAGTTGATCCAAGAAGAATGAAGTCCTTGACAACTTCAATCTTTTCTCCATTGATAAGAATGTTGTTTATTGGTACAGTGATGAAAAATTTTGTTTTCTTTACGTTGAAATGCTATCTGTGGTCTTTGATCTTCATCAGTAAATACTTGAAGTCCTCTTCACTTTCAGCAAACAAGATTGTACCATCTGCACATCGCAGGTTGTTAATGAGTCTTCCTCCAATCCTGATGTCATGTTTTTCTTCATAGAACTCAGCTTCTCAGATTATTTGCTCAGCATAGAGGTTGAATAAGTATGGTGGAAAGAAAACAACCTTGTCGCACACCTTTCTTAATTTTAAAACATTCAGTGTTTCCAAGTTCTGTTTGAACAACTGCCTCTTGGTCCAGGTACAGATTCCTCATGAGCACAATTAAGTGTTCAGGAATACTCATACTTTGCAATGTTGTCCATAGCTTTTCATGATCTACACAATCAATCCAATAGATCCGTTTTGGAAGAAGTGCAGCCAGAGTGCTCCTGTCTTGGACTAAGTATATCAGAATGATCCATAGAAGCCAGGATGGCAAAACATCATATCGTTTAGATGTGTGATCAGGAGCAACCAGTCTCTGAAGAAGGACATCATGCTTGGTAAAGTATTGTTGTTGTTGTTAAGTGCTGTCAAGTCAGTTCTGACTCATAGCGACTCTGTCTAGGGTCTCTGAGGAGCAGCTGGTGAATTTGAACCACCAACCTTGTAGTTCAAACTGACTTTGCAGTCCAGTGTATTATCCTTCAGTGCCACATCAGGACTCCAGGTAAAGTGTCAGGTCAGCAAAATAAAAAGAGGAAGGCCCCCAAAGAGATGGATTGACATAGTGGCTTCAATAATGGCTCAAACATAGGAAAGATTGTGAGGATACCACAGGGCTGCATAGTGTTGTAGGTCACTACAGGTAGAAACAGACTCAATAGCACCTAACATTTCTTAGTTTTAATTCCAAATAAGTTCAACCTTTAAAGGTTTGAGATTTTTCGTTCTTTTCAAAGTTCCTTAAAACTATTTCTTGTCTTTAGAATTCCACTTCTTCATTGCCTCTGCTACTTCACCCAAATAAGAGAAAAAGTGGAGGAAATTAAATCAGGGATCAAGTAAGCAGTCCCATGGTTGACATTGAGAGCTCTTTCTTTCATTTTTCTGTCTGTGGCTTTTCTGTCTCTTACATCACTTCATCTACAGTACCTAGAACAGTGGACAACTGGTGTCACACTCTAGGATAAGTCCTGGACTTCACATCACGTGGTTGGTAGTTCAAACCCTCTAGTCGCTGCTCAGAAACTTTACACATAGTCGCTATAAGTTGAAACCAACTCAAAGGCACTTAACTACAACACCAACACCTAGAATAATGCTTAGCACATAATGGATCCTCAATAAAAATTTGTTGATAGAGTTAACAAATTAGTTTGAAGATGAATCCTTTCACTTTTGTGGCCTTTTGGGTTTGAAAGGGAGTTTAGCTTTGATTCTTCTCTTTTTCTCTTAGGAAAATAATTTAGAACTAGTTATGCACATAGAAAAAATAACATTTCTTTTTTCATCCTTTATCTCCTTCAGAACTGTTTAACCTCTAACATCGACAATGCACCTTTTGAGGTGGTTCATTTAGAAGTAGCAAATATTCACATCTGCAGTGTTTCTCATTAGAAGGATTGTGAAAATTATAAATCATTCCACTGTGTAAATTTAAACACCTTCACATTTCTCACCAATGATGACAATTGAACCATATCTTTTTTTTCTTTTTTTTTATGTATACCCAGTACCTGGCATAATAGAGTACTGATATAGCACTGTAGGATAAGCTGTAGACTGCTAACCCCAAGGTCAGTTGTTCAAATACACCAGCTGCATATACAGGTTTACTAAGAGTTGGAACGGACTTGATGGCACTTAACAACAACAACAACCAGGCATAATGCTAGACCCCCAATAAATATTTGCTAAAGTAATGACTGAAAAGATAAAGCAGAAGGGAGTTATAGAGACTGATGAGATTAAGGGCTGGAGAAGCAGGTTTAGCTGGAGAATGAAGGGCACAGGTTAATCAGGGCAGCACATTAAATTAGGACAAAGAACAGAAACAAAACCATTGAAATCAAACTAGAATCCGAAGGCCAGAAGATGCTGAAGCTAGAAATTCATGGCAGAATGATACATACAAAGTCAGACCAAGACCAACAGGAAGAAGTCCAAACATCTACAGAAGCTAGAAACTGAAGAAAGACAGGAATGTGAGGAATCAAAACACAAGAGGGTTGTGAGAACAGCACAGGCTAAACACAGAGGTTAGACTGCTGTGAAAGGGAGGTAGAGTCCATCTCAGACAATACCTTCCTTAATACCCTTTCTGCCCCATCAGAATCTACAAATTGACTTCCCAGGTATGGCCAGCCCAGAGACTGGAATTTGAATCCTCCAGCACAGCTAGGTAACTTGCCTTGAAGAGCATGAACTATTTAATGCATGTTTTTAGGGGAAACTTTACATAATTTTACCAATGTATAATTTTATTAACAGGAGATCTGGTTGTGTAGTGGCTACAAATCAGGCTTCAAACCTCAAGGTCAGCAGTTCGAAACTACCAGCTGTTCCACAGGAGAAAGATGGGACTTTCTGCTCCTGTAAAGATTTACACCTTCAGAAACCCTGTACAGGGTTGCTGTGAGTTGGAACCGAATCCACAGCACATAACCACCACTACCAGTTTTACTAGAATCTAACCTGAGACTGTATTTTCTATTTAAAATATAAGCCAGAAACTAAAAGAAGGAAGTTAATTGTGAATCCCACAGAACCCCACTATGATTATCCACAAGATCAGACTCACAGCATCCCTGTCCTTGGAACTGGCCTTGGTCTGCTAACTGAGCTTTGTGCATCTCAGGGGAGCACTGCTAGCTGATAGGCAGCTAAGATAGTGTTTGTTTGTTCATTTTAGTGATGACTAAGCCCATATTCTGGTCTCTAAGCACTCAACAAAAACTAAATTGGATAGTAAAGAATCAGTTGCAATCAACCTTGCAGTATTTGCCACCAATGGCACTATTGTTTTCTTAAGTCCACTGCTCAATCCTCCAAAGTGACAGTTGACATTTATTGATCACTTTCTGGGGACAAAGTACTAAACTCCCTAGAGACAACCTCAGAAACTTCCCCAAACTGAATTTCCTGAAGTGTAAATTCCTACAAACCCCCACACTAAAATACTTACAGAATTATTTTAGTCTAAATATCCATTAGTAAAAGAACTTAACTTTATAAATAAGTTATTACAAGTTTTTGTATACCCCATAGGAAACCTCAGTTACAAATTTGATCGAATTTGATCCTTGTAAATGCCACCTTATAAGAAACTATCTCTTGTGTCCTACAAAACTATTTTGTAAGTCTTACGCAGCAGGGAAAATAAAATGCTAAAGAAAAATATATTTCTAGATTCTCTCCATGCTATTCCTTCAAAACAGAGAATGAAAAATAGACAATCCATGGTTAAAGGGTCCCAACCCAAACACCCACAAAAATAAATCCTACTATCAAAAATTTAGACTTCTGGTGTGGCCCTGTAAGATAAGCTCAGGAGAGCAAGACTCGTTTGAACCACAAGGTCGGCAGTTCAAAGTCACCAGTCGCTCCTTGGAAACCCTATACTGGGTCACTAAGTCAGAAGCAACTCGATGGTACAAACAACAACAACAACAAAAACTTGTTACCTGCTAGGATTATACCAGAGTTGTCTGCACTAGGCTCACTAAGAGGAAACAAACATTAAAGAATTCAATCATGATTTCTTAGAGATGCTTGATATTCACTCTAGATTTTAATTAGTTCACCAGGTATTTAATCAGTTAATTAATGAACCAGACAGAGGAAAAGAGAAAGACAGAGGTGGGGCTCGGGAGGCATCTCCTGAGAGAAAAGAAACACAGATTTGCCTGTGTGAGGTTAATTTTCTCGATTTTATGGCAGACACTGGTACTATATACTTTCATGGACTTTATTTTTAATAACATATATAAACTTTTCTGGAGTCCTGGTATTGTGCTGTAGGATAAGCATTGAACTGCTCACCACATGGTCAGCAGTTCAAACCCACCAGCCACTCCTGGAAACCCTATACAGTGTTGCAATGATCAGAACCTACTCGAAGGCACTTAACAACAAAACAACAACAATATAAGCTCTTTTACTTATCATCTGGGGAAAAAACGAGGCTTTCTGCACCTGTAAAGATTTACAGACTGAGAAACCCTCTAAAGGGTCCTTATGTGTTGGAACCGACCCTATGGCACACAACAACAACAATTTATCATCAGATTGGTCTCCAAAAATATTCAGTGGAATTAAGCCGGTACAGAACACTACTTACTACTGCCCACTGTAGGTGGTAACCAGAGTTTATCACTTTTTCTTGGCCATTTAATTTTGTTCATTTTTATGAACACTTAAAAGTAAAGCAGTTTGAGTATTTGAGTTTTAGTGCAATTAACTGAATAACAGTTCTTTCATCCTTGATCCTTAAAATCAATGCAAAGAGTTCATGAATCTGTTGACCTTTTAAAATTCTGGTGTCACAATGTGATAATCAGTTCAGTAGCCAAAGAGACAAGAAGATAGTCTTGTAATGCCACTCTATTTTACCAAGAGGCGTAGGCTTTAAACCAAGTACTACATTTCCTGGCATTTGGGCTTTGAAAATTCATCAAAACCAGTGGTTTTCTAAAGGAGTTTTATAATGTCGGGCAATTGAGTAAGCAAAGATACACTCAGGAGCATCCCAGCTACATGAATACTGCTTTCATGAGTATGCCATAAACCTAGTAATAATCATTACATTTTATATATGCATAGTGCATTACCTTCTACTTTGCCTATATCTTGTCTCCTTTCATATAGTGACTAGATCAAGTAGAAAATGCAGGAGTTATTATATGCATTTTACAAATGGGAAAAACAAGCTCCCAAAAATAAGGTACATTACAGGTACAAAGAACAGAAAGGAGTATATGACAGGGGTAACACTCAAGTCAGTTTGTTGATTCTAAATCCAAATGCTTTTTGGATAAATATTTCCTGAGAGCCTTCTAAGATCCTGAAGCCCTGGGTGGTACAAATAGTTACTGAGTTTGACTGCTAACCCAAATGTTGGAGGTTGCAATACACACAGACATGCTTCAAAAGAAAGTCCTGTGATTGACTTCTTTAAAAACCAGCCATTGGGTCTCCTTTGGGGTTGCAGTGAATTGGAATCACTTCTACAGTAATTGGCTTATCAAGGTACTATTGTTGTTGTGAAGTGCCATTGAGTCAGTCCTAACTCATAGCGACTTTGTGTAGGATTTCCTAGGCTGTACATCTTTTCTGCAGCAGAAAACTCATCTTTCTTTTGATTTCTTTTGGTTCTCAGTCAAGTGCTGATCCTACAAAGCCACCATGGTCCTATTAAGGTGTTTGTTGCTGTTAAGTGCTGTCAAATCGGTTCGGATTCATAGTAACCCTGTATAAGGTTTCCAAGGAGCAGATGGTGGATTTCAACCACCAACCTTACTATTCAAAATGACCTGGGAATCCAGTGCTTATTATACAGCACCACACCAGGACTCCATTATTGTTATTATTGTTAAGTGCCATCGAGTCAGTTGCGACTCATAATGACCCTGTCTAGAGTTTAAGTTGCTAGAAATTTTAAAATGAAGATCCAAGTGCTGCCCTGAGCAAGGCACCTCAGACAGCATTTTGAATAGGTACTCAATAAATATTGATTGCTTGAATTAACAAATCATACCATAATGAGTGATGAGTAACTTAATAAAGCTACACTTTAACCATTATAAGAACTCACATGGAGAAAGTATGAATTAGTGAAGGGGCATCTGTCTGATCTGTGTGATGGGGGAGGGGAGGAAGGGAACACTTCAGGAAGAAGTCAAACCATAGACATAGAGTAGAGCAGAGTGGGTCAGGGAACCACAGGGGCTTGATTTGATTGGGGCTCCATTTGTGCAGAGGAGGAAAAGCAGTTTATTAAACCTGCAGGGATACCACGGGTGTGGAAGAGCTAGAACCATCCCAGGGGACACCAGCAGTCTTTGATGAGTTTTTAAATAAAGATGATATTACATCTGCATTTTAGGAAGCGAATCTACCAGCAAATAGAAGATGGTTTGGGAATAAGATAAAACAGAAAGAGTTAAGAGGCAAATATTATGGTTCCTCCAGTTAAATAAATAAATAACATAACATAGTGGAAACTCCCAAAGCATTAAAAAGTGAACGAATCTGGTTTAAACACCTGCCAGGCACAGAGAATAAAAATCAAGCAATACATCTATCAACCCTTCCCCAGGCAAGACAAGTACAGTGATGGAAGATGAGGGAGTAAGAAAATGAGGCAAAGGACTCCTTCCACTCCAGTGGTCAGCCTGCAACAGAGCCCAGCTTGCCAGGCAAGGTAATTTCAAGTTTGGGTATACTTCAAAACATCAATTAATATATCAGACTGGTAACTTTAAATCACTGAATGGATTACTTAAGGAACTCTAAGGTTTTCTGGTATGGTACTGTAGGATCAGCACTGGACTGCTAATCACAAGGTCATAAGTTCAAACCCACCAATCTCTCCTTGGAAACCCTATACAAGTTGTTTGGTTTCCCACTGCCATTCAGTCAAATCTGATACAAATCAATCCTGTCTGGGTTTCTGAGACTATTAATCTTTACGGGAGCAAACAGCCTCATCTTTCTCCCTTGGAGTGGGTGGTGGATTTGAACTGCCAACCTTAAGGTTAATTGCCCACTGCTTAACCTGCAGTGCTATCAGGGCTTGTTGGTTGCTTGATTAGCACGAGGCCAAAGGGAAGTGTTCGTTCAGAGGTCAAATTCTCAGCTCCCATGGAGGAGATGAAGGTCTGATTCCAGTCAATGCACCTCATGTGTTTGTGCTCTTATGACATTTAATGAGAGCTCCTATTTGAAGTTTCTACATGTGGCCTGTTTCTTCAAAATCGGAGCACCTTCTTTTACCATAGTTTCACTAGTCTGTAGTACAATTGCATGTCTCTATAAAGTCTTCTCCAAGTTCGCTCAAAGTGAATTTTACACATCACACATTAGCTACATTTTAATTCATCACTCCATCTCAGCTATAGACTACAGAGTTGGTAAGCAGTAAACTTCCAGTTCAACTAACTGCTTAGTTCCTGTACATACCTCTCAGGATCACTTGGAATGAATTTCACGGCAACCCTGTGATTTTTAAATCATACTGGCTTTGGCAAAAATATAACTGGCTGTTTTTACCACCTGCTGTGGCAGTGAAGAAACTACATTTTATCTTTATACATTACTGCTATTTGTCTACCAGCCATTTGCCCCACTACATTTTAATCTCCCAGAAAGAAAGATTCATGTCTGCTTTGTTTTTGTTTTGTTTCATTTTTGCTGCATAGCTGAAAGTAAAAATTCAGTGTGTATTTTGTTGAATGAGTAAATGAATAGATATTCCATTTTGTGTACTCTCAGATGTGGATAAGCAGAAGCAAGTATCTCAGAGGGAAGTGACCCTGAAGAGGGTGTTCTGGCTGACCACTCATTGGTTTACATTTTTTAAATGTAGTGAACACATTTCTGCTGTGAACTATACAACTTCTGAAACAAGCATAGAATTGTTATGATTGAGGGAAAGGTCTTGTTTGTGTGCATATTAATTTCCTTGTTGTTGTTGTTGTTTAAGTATTATCAAGTCGGTTCTGACTCACAGCGACCCTGTATAGGGTTTCCAAAGAGCAGCTGGTGGTTTTGAACCACCCACCTTGTAGTTCACAGTCCAGTGCTGATCCTATAGCACCCCACTGGGAGTCCTAGACCTGGTGTAACAAATTACTATAAGTTGGGTGGCTTAAAATAAAAGAAGCTAATTCTTTCACTGTTCAGGAAGCCAGAAGTCCAAAATTAAATCAATAGGACTGGTTACTTCTAGAGGCTTTAGGAAGAATCTTTTGTACTCCTTTGTAGACACATCACTCCAATCTCTGCTGGTACGTAAATATCACTTTCATATCTTTATCCCTCTGTATCCAAATCTCCCTCTCTTTTCACTTAGAAAGACACCAGCTACTGGATTTAGAGCCCACCCCAATTCAGGTTGATTTCATCTTCAAACTCTTTCTTGTTCTTGTTGTTGTTAAGTGCCTTCGAGTCAGTTCCGACTCATAGCAACCCTGTATAGGATTTCTGAGG
>NW_006408794.1:2009838-2011120 GCF_000296735.1 Chrysochloris asiatica
CATCTGGTGAGGTCCATGTATATAATCGTCTCTTATGCTGTCTAAAGAAGGTATTTGAAATGAACAAATCATTGGTTTTGCAGAATTCTATCATGCAGTCTCCAGCATCATTTCTATCACCAAGGCCATATTTTCCAACTACTGATCCTTCCTCTTAGTTTCCAACCTTTACATTCCAATCACCAGTAATTATCAATACATTTTGATTGCATGTTTGATCAATTTCAGATTGAAGAAGTTGGTAGAATTCTTCTATTTCATCCTCACTTGTTCCAGTGGTTGGTGCATAAATTTGAATAATAGTGATATTAACTGGTCTTCCCTGTAGGTGCATGGATATTATCTTATCACATACAGCATTGTTTCTCAGTACTGATCTTGATATGTTCTTTTTAATGATGAATGCAACACCATTCCTCTTCAATTTGGCATTCCCAGCATAGTAAACCATGGGCTTTATGCCATTTACTGCCACAGGCTTTACTCCATTCACATCATCATGGTCAACTCTACTTTGAGGAGGGAGCTCTTCCCCAGTCTCATTTTGAGTGCCTTCCAACCTATGCGGCTCATTTTCCAGCACTATATATGACAGTATTTCTCTGCTATTCATAAGGTTTTCAGTGACTAAATATTCAGTAGTAGTTTATCTTTCTTTCTTTCTAGTCTATCTTCATCTGGAAGCTCATCTGAAACCTGTCCACCATGGGTGGCCCTGCTGGTATTTAAAATAACTGTGGAATAGCTTCCAAAATCACATCAACTCATAAACCACCAGAGTATGACAAACTGACAAACAAGTAGTGGAATTAAGAGGTAGATGAGGTCATTCACTAAATGTAGAGAATAGCCATTGGTTTGGGAAGATTGGGAAGATAAGAAAAGATTTGGAGCAAATGTACTGAGGAATACAATGGAGTACTTTAAACAGAATTGAATCAGAATATCAAATGTAATCATTTCATTTTAGATGTGACAAAACTGAGGCTAGACAATATTAAGTGGCTTGCAAAAGTCAGACATAGGGAACGATTAAAAATAGTTACCAATCTACATTGCTGTTGTTAAATGCCTCTGAGTCATTTCTGACTCAATGACCCTATACAGGGTTTTCAGGGTACAGCTGGTAGGTTTGAACCACCAATATTATGGCTAACAGTCCAGTGCTTATCCTACAACACCATACCAAGATTCTACAGCACCAGGACCCATTAAGGTTGCTGTTGTTGTTAGGTGTCATCTTGTCGATCCTGACTCACAGCCACCCTACGCACAACAGAAT
>NW_006408794.1:2020160-2025537 GCF_000296735.1 Chrysochloris asiatica
TTTGTTTGGAAGCTCATCTGAAACCTGTCCACCATGGGTGACCCTGCTGGTTATTTAAAATACCGGTGGCATAGCCCTCAGAATCACAGCAATTCAAACCACCACAGCAAGACAGTGGCAGTTGTGTGGTCGCTGTTAAACAGGAATCTCCTTGCGCTACGGCCCTTAAGTCTGGCTCAAAGGTGGGATTTCCGTCCTCGGATGTCAGTCAAGAGGCGGAAGCGCAGCAGGGGCAACAGGGTTGTAATGAGACACTTTGGGCTGCACTTGTGGGTCTCTAAGTTGGTCAAGCCTGCCTCAAAGCCACGATCCAACAGCTAGGCCAGGACGGCGCCCTCGCTTCTGGGGTAAGTAGGACAGTCTGGCTGGCCGCTGCAGTCTCTTCCCACTAGGCAGTGTTCCCCACCCCACCCCACCCCGTCAATCTGGTCTCCAGACACCTATCACCCCGCTGCTCTGTGGTCTGGGTTTCATTTAACACCTCCACCAGGTCTGCGCAGTTCTGGCACATCGTTCAGCCGCAGCCCCCATTAGCTTAGACTTAGATAACTCTAAAATGTAAAAATCCTTAATGAATCGTTTCACATACTCTGTTAATTATAATCTCTAAATAAGCCAGGATTTGAGACAGAACCCATATCACCAGTATAGTTAGCAGATGAAGAAACAAAGGCTGAGAGCAGCTTAATTTGTGTCCCAGACTCCTGTTGCCAGTGACAGCTAAACTTAGAATCTTCTCAGCCTTGGTAGTCACTGTACTCGTCCTTCTCCTGTTGCAGCAGAGAGCTCTGATATTTTCCCAATTTTTTTCTAATGACATTGTGTTACTCTACTGGAATGTAACTGAAATGTCTAGAAGAGGCCAAAAGTCCACATCAATTCATTTCAGCACTTTCTTACTAGGATGCCAATGACACATAATCTCCACATATCTTCTTGTACTAAGCTGCCTCAAATCTTTTTCAAGATTGTACAGCACCTCTGAAGGTCATTTCCTGGTTTTTCACGCTACTGAGTTTTCTCACTCCCATGTCAGTATTCATGCTCTCCAGCCCCATCAATCATCTAGTCAACATTTACAAATGTCACTGTGTCGAGCTCTGTACTAAACATTATGGCGTGATCCCAAACAGAGGACACTGGAGTTTAAATAGCTGAGACAAGAGGAACACACATAACGAAGACACTGAAAATGTTTTTGCTGGATAAGAATGTAAGCTCTTCAAGCAAGAGCCAGCTATGTACCTCTATGCCAGTGATTTGCCACCCTTGCTGCACATTAAAATCTGCTTTTAAAAATAGAGATGTCTTGGCCTCATCCCCAGTCATTCTATTATAATTGGTCTAGGTTAGGGCCTTGGCACTGAAATGTTTTTAAATCTCCTCAGGAGGATACAATATGCAGACAGGGTTGAAAATCATGAGGTTGTGCTTTGGATACACAAGATGGTCAGAACTGGGTAGCATCAATTAGTAATATCAGAGTCCTGGTGTGGCGCTGCAGCTTAATGCGATGGACTGCAAAGTCGTTTGAATCACAAGGTTGGCAGTTCAAGCTCATCAGCCACTTCTAGAAATGCTATACAGGGTTGCTATGGTTCATAAAAGACTCGATGGCACTTAACAAAAACAACAATTTGTAATAAGGAGCCCTAGTGTGATGCCATAGGATAAACACTCTACCTCGAGGTCAGTTTGAACCGCAAGGTGGGTGGTTCAAACTCGTTAGTTGCTCCTCAGAAACCCTATACAGGGTCCTTATGAGTTGGAACTGACTCGACAGCACTTAACAACAATTAGAAATAGGTTTGTGTTACATATGATTTAGTTGGAATTTCATCAAAGGTATAATAATGAACTCAATATTCTTCATCAACACTGTCATTCAACAGCATCAGTTACTTTTCGATCTTCCTAATTCATTCATTGTAGAAGCCTTTTTGGAGGGGTTGCTGTCTCCTTTGCATCTCAACTTCCTTAGCTGTAAAATAAGAGATCAGTCCCAGAAACCTAAAGCACTCTTCAGTCATACTTGCCAATTAGTTCATCCACCCAGAGTTTGGAAACCATGACTATCAGAAACAAGGAATTTTACTCATTCAGATAATGAAAAACATATGGCAAAATATATCAATCCTACAACTTCTCTTGCTATCTTGATTTTTTTTCCAGGGTATGTTTAATCACACACACACAGACAGACACTCACTGCTGCTAAGTTTCAGCACAAGTATTTGGTTGGCATCAGAAATGGAATCTACCACAATACACATTGCAAGAACACTTAGATTAAGATCTACAGCAAACATACTTAGCTGATCATATCAGCAGTAGTTCATCTCCAAAGGTGATTGTTGTTGTTGTTGTTAGGTGCTATCAAGTCACTACCGACTCATACCGACCCTATGCACAGCAGAATGAAACATTGCCCAGTCCTGGGCCAACCTCACAGTTGTTGCCACGATTGAGCCCATTGATGTTGACACTTTGCAAATCCATTTTGCTGGGGGCCTTCCTTTTTCTCTGACCCTCCACCTTACCAAACATGATATCCTTCTCCAGTGACTGGTCCCTACTGACAACATGTCCGAAGTATGAGAGATGGAGTTTGGCCATCCTGGTCAACAAGGAACACTCTGCCTGTACTTTCTTCAACACAGATCTGTTTATTCTTTTGGCATCCCATGTCACTTTCAATATTCTCCTCCAACACCATAACTCAAAAGCATCAATTCTTCTACGGTCTTCCTTTTTCACTGTCCAGCTTTAGCATGCATATGAGGTTATTAAAAATTCCATGGCCTGGGTCAGGTGCACCTTAGTCCTCAAGCTGACATATTTGCTCTTCAGCACTTTAAAAAGGTCTTGTGCAAGAGATTTGCCTAATGCAATATGTCGTTTGATTTCTTGACTGCTGCATCCTTGAGTGTTGATGGTTGATCCAAGAAGAATGAAATCCTTGACAACTTCAATCTTTTCTCTGTTGATAACAATGTTTTTCATTGGTCTAGTAGTGAGGATTTTTGTTTTCTCCCAAGGTAGAAAAGTTAAATTCTTTCTCATCTAGACTAATCTATTTTTGTACCATCTGCAGTTGGTTGTTAACCACCCTCCCCTAACCCCACAATCCTGCCTGATAGAATTTTCATTCTTGTGAGGTTTTATCTTAAGATACCTCTAAGTTGTTGTTTTTCTTTATTTTCACTTACTTCCCTTTCTAGACAGTAATCCTACTCATCCCTGTCCCTAAACCTACTATTTCAGAATAATTCTAACTCATATAAGACTGAGTAAAACTGTCACTCTGGTGGTTTCGAATTGCCACATCTTTCCCCCAAGGAGTAGCTGGTGAGTTCAAACTGCCAACCTTTTGGTTAGCAACTGAGTGCTTAACCACTGTACCACCAGTACTTATTTTCTTCATACCCCCACCTTCCCTAAGCACAGATGCTGCCTTTTGTTTTGCATTTATGTTGTGAGAAAGACATTGCCCCGCTGACACACTGAGAAGCATCAGTGAGTAAAGTCTGCTGTGCAGACTGCAAAACCATCTGGACTTTCTGCTGAAAAGGTTGGACATGGTTTTAGGCAAGATTTTTATCACATCTGAGAGGGGGGAAAAGTCTTGAATGCATTACCATCTTCCAAGGTTGGTGTCAGATTTTTTCTTTCCCCTTGTCAGTTGCAAAACAAAGCAAAAAAGATGACAAACGAAGGGAGATAAGAATGAAGATATAAATCTCCAGAGGAAGCTTTTGTCAAAGGTAGTGGAGTATAAACAAAAATTAAATTAGTTTTGGTTTTATCAGAAGCTGGACAGACTTCCATTGCTATAATAGTTTGTCTGGCATTTCCAAGCCTTCCCATGGAGTGCCCTTAAAATGCAAAGAAAAAAAAAAAAAAACAGAGATGCTCACAACAGAGGCAGAGATTTACTTGTCCAAACCCTATTAACAATTTTAACAGCACACACAAGAAGCCAGAGAGCGAAGCAGAATAAAACAGATCTCATGAAAAGCAAAAGTGCCTTCAAATCCCACCCCACCCCCACCCCCACCTCTCTGCCTTTCTCAATCTATTCCTCTTTTTCTGACACACGTTTTTCTAAAAGGGTTCAACATTTCAGTTGAAGAATGTTATGTATCTTAGCAACATTCTTACTGCCAAAGGCTTCAGGTTTTTTCTTCCAAGTTATTGAAGAAAAGCCAGAATGAGTTCTTGTGTCAGAAGTATTCCCTTAACAAAGAGCTTTATTTGAAGAATAGGCTACAACTGGTTGCTTGCACCTCGTGCTCTGGGTTATTTATTGTGGTGCCCTTTGGGTTACAGACATTCCAGCAAGTGGGCTAACAACAAGCAATTGCCTTGAAACCTCTGACTGAAGTCCTGAGTTAAACCTTTCTAGAAAACAGAACATTCATCAGCTACCACTATTGATTGTGTTTTATCTGGTGGAATATCATGGGACCCAGCATGATTTCATTATAATTTATCTTAAGATGAATACAAGATATTTTTTTATTCCAGGTACAATATGGTATGAACAAAATACCTGCCTGATTGTGTATGTTTGTATATATATATGGAGCTCTGGTAGCATAGTGGTTACAAATCAGGCTGCGAACCTTAAAGTCAGCAGTTCGAAACTACCAGCTGTTCCACAGGAGAAAGATGAGACTTTCTGCTCCCGTAAAGATTTATAGCCTTGGAAACCCTGTATAGGGTCGCTATGAGTGTGTATGTGTGTATGTATGTATGTGTGTGTGTATATATATATATATATATATATATATATATATATATATATGTATATATAATGGCCCTAGGTTTTCATGAATGTTATGATTTGGAAAGATGTTTCATAGAAAATTACCATAGATGGACCTAAAAGCAAATACATTTTATCAAATTATAATGTTCAACATGAAGTCACATTGAATCATACATCAGCACATACAGCTTTCTGTGCTCAGTGGAATTATAATATTTCCAAGAATACCACAAAGGATTTTCAGTGAATCTTCCAGAAGCTTGGCCAATTTCAGGTAGATCAAAAGAATAGGCTATACAATTCAAAAACACCAAAAAAAAAAAAAAAAAAAAACCAACAAAAGTCTTATGAGGTTCCATATGATGTTACTCGACCCTTTTGTCTTGAACATACAACTTGTTGTTGTTGTTAGGAGCCATCAAGTCAGTGCCAACTCACAGTGACCTTATGCACAGCAGAACAAAACATTTCCCGATCCTAGGCCAACCTCACTATTGTTGCCACACTTGAGCCCATTGATGCTGACACTTGGCCAATCCATCTCGCTGGGAGTCTTCCTCTTTTTTTCTGACCCTCCACCTTACCAAACATGATATCCTTCTCCAG
>NW_006408794.1:2025637-2029336 GCF_000296735.1 Chrysochloris asiatica
TATACTTTTATCAACACAGACTTTTTGTTCTTCTGATAGTTCATGGTACTTTTAATATTCTTCATAAACAGCATAATTGAAATTCATCAATTCTTCTAAGGTTAGGGGCCTGAAATGGAACTAATCATCATGGTGCCGTAGTTTCTTCAACTATTTTTCGGCTTAGAATACAGATGGGAGCGTTCCCTCCATTCCAGCATTTAATTTGTCCAAGGAGTTTCACAATCATTAACTAAATTGCAAATGGAAAGATGGCAAATAGAGATAATCCCAGCCAAAATTATAGACAATTGTTTTGATCATCCTCCCACCTACTCTTTGATTTCCCGCCTTTCTTTCCTTTTGTCTATCTTTCAAAAGCTGTGGATTTATACTTCTGTACCCCAAAATACCACAGGAAGAAATCCATGTACCTTAGTCTTTCTTCCATGGATCAGTTGTCCCAATTGGGTGACTCTTCGGAAAGGTACCAAATATACCAGGTCATATGGAAGCACCTGAGTCCTGGTGTGGTGCTGTGGGTTCATGTATTAGACTGCAAGGTTGATTTGAACCACAAGGTCAGCAGTTCAAGCTCACCAACCACTCCTCAGAAATTGTATACAGGGTCACTATGGGTCAGAACATACTCAACGGCACTTAACAACAACACAGAAGTATCAATACTCAGTGATCTTTTTGATCATTCCCTCTGATAATGACAATGCAAGGAAGCTTAAATTAACTCATCTCTATTAAGAAATAGAAACCAACCACAGGGGAAAGAGCTATTTAGTCCAAACCTTTCAATAGCATTCACATTATTACCAGTCTATTGGAATAGATTAGATTTTAGGTCAGTAATTTGTTACTCTTTCTCTATGGAAGAAACATACTCCCCCATCCCACTGAATTTAATCTTATATATATACATTTCTTGGACTGTTTGAATTTAATGAAACTGATAAGCAGAGATTTGAAATGTGTTTGAGCAGTTGGGCTCATGCCATGATAAATTCCTGTCTCTGGTAGCTGCTGATCCAAGGATGATAAGATACATGTGGAGCAAACATGATACCAAACCACAGTTTGAAACCAAGCCCAAAGAGCCCATTGTGTTGTTATTATTATTGTTAGGTGACAACTAGTTGGTTCTGACTCATATTGACACTATGTACAAAAGATAAAAACACAATCATGTTTGAGCCCATTGTTGGAACCACTCTGTCAATCCATCTCATTGAGGAATTTTCTCTTTTTCACTGGCCCTCCACCTAACCTGTCTTTCTCCAGGGACTGGTCTGTCCTGATTACATAACAAAGTACATGGAAAGAAGTCTTGCCATCGTCAATTCTAAAGAGCATTCTGACTGTACTCCTTCTAACACAGATTTGTTCCTTCTTTTGGAAGTCCTTGCCGTATTTATTATTCTTGGCCAGCTTTCACAAGGAGATAAGGCGATTTAAAATACCATGCCTTGGGTCAGGTGCAACATAAGCCTCAAAGGGACTTCTTTGTCTTATAACACCTTAATGAGGTCTTTTGTATCAGATTTGTCCAATGTAATATGTCGTTTGATTTCTTGAATGCTTCTTTCATGGGCACTGATTGTGGAAATAAGTAAAGTGAAATCCTTGACAATTTCAATCTTTTCTGTATTATCATGATGTGGTTTACTGGTCCAGTTGTGAGGATTTTTTGTTATTCTTCGATCTTCATCAATCAGTGATTCAAATCCTCTTCACTTTCAGCAAGTAAGGTTGTGCCATCTGCACATTACAGGTTGTTATTGAGACTTCCTCCAATCCTGATGCCTTTTTTTTCTTCATGTTGTTGTTGTTAATGCCTTCGAATCAGTTCTGAAACATAGCGACTCTGTATTTCCAAGGGTTTCCAAGGAGCAGCTAGTGAGCTTGAACCGCCAACCTTGCAATTCAAACAGCTTTGCAGTCTGGCACATCAACTCACAGCACCACACCAGGATTCCTTCTTCTTCATATACTCTACTTATTCAGATTATTTGACTAGTATACAAACTGAAAAATATGATAAAAAGATATAATCCTGTTGCACACCTTTCCTGATTGTAAACTATCCAGTATCCCCTTGTTTTACTCAAATAGTTGTTTCCTAGTTGATGAACAGGTTCCATGTGAGCACAATTAAGTGTTCGGAAATTTCCATTCTTAACATAGTTTATTAGGGTCCACACAGTTGAATGTTTTCGCATAGCCAATAAAATACAAGTAAACATCTTCTTGATATTCTACGCTTTCAGCCATCAGATATCAGCAATGATGTCCTTTGTTCCATGTCCTCTTCTGAATCTAGCTTGAATTTCTGGCAGCTTCATGTTGATGCAACTGGGGTTTTTTAGATTTTTTTATTCTTTTTCAACATTGCATAACTTTCCATTGTGTGTATGTACCGAAGTTTGTTTAAACATTCTTCTGTTGCTGGGCATTTAGGCTGCCTCCATTCTTTTTGCTAGTGTGAACAGTGCTGCAGTGAACACGGGTGTGCAGATATCTAGTTGTGTCCCAGCTCCTGTTTCTTGAGGATACATACCAAGTAGAGGGATTGTTGGGTCATGTGATATTTCTATTTCCAACATTTTGAGAAAGTGCCATACCATTTTCCATAGTTTTTGCACCATTTTACAGTCCCACCAGCAGTGTAGGAGGATCCTAGCCTTTTATGTATTTTGGAACTTTGTTATTAATGCTGGAGTAAGATGATACCTCATTGTTGTTTTGATTTGCATCCCTCTAATGGCTAATGATCATGAGCATTTATACATATGTTTGTTGGCCACCTGAATGTCTTCATTGATTAAGTTATCTGTTCATGTCCTAAACTCATTTTTAACTAGATTATTTGTCTGCTTCTTGTTGGGGTGTTGAAATGTTCTGTAAATTTTGGAGACTAGTTCTTTGTCTGATACGTCATTGGCAAACATTTTTTCCCAGTCTGTGGGTTCTCGTTTTACTCTTTTAGTGAAATCCCTTGATGCATAGTAAGTGTCTAATTTTAAGGCGGTCCCAGCCATCTATTTTGTCTTCTGATTGTGTGTTTTCAGTTATGCTTGATAATGGATTTATGCTATGCATCAGAGCTCCTAAGTTTGTCCCTATGTTTTCACTAATCTGTATAGTTCTAAGTTTTATATTTAGGTGGTCAGTCCATGTTGAGTTCATTGTCATACATGGTGTGAGATATGGGTCTTATTTAATTTTTCTGCAAATGGACTTCCAATGTTGCCAGTACCATTTGTTAAAGAGACTATCTCTGCTCCATCTAATGCATTTTGTCACTTTGTCAAAAATCTACTGACCATAGGTAGATGGATTTACTTCTGGGTTCTCCATTCTGTCCCATTGTTCATGTTTATTTGGTTATACTTTTACCAGGCTTTTGGACTACTGTGACTTTGTAGCAGGTTTTGAGATGGGGAAATAAGAGGCCTCCTTCTTTGTTCTTTTCACCAATGTCTTTAGCATAGCTTGGACTGCTTCCCTCAGGACCATGGACATTCTTCATGTGCTACCTCCTGAAATGGTTGAGCATAAACCAATTCTTTTTGGTATAGTAACTTCGTGTATCTTTTTCATCTTCTTTTGATACTTCCCGCATTCTTTAATATTCTGCTCATAAACCCAAAGCCAAACCAAACCCATTGCCATCAAGTTGATTCCAACTCATAATGACCCTATATGAGA
>NW_006408794.1:2030174-2038805 GCF_000296735.1 Chrysochloris asiatica
ACAATTTCAATCTTTTCTCTGTTGATAAGAACGTTGTTTATTGTTTCAGTGCTGAGGATTTTTGTTTTCTTTACATTGAGATGTAATCCCTACTGAAGGCTGTGGTCTTTGATTCTCATCAGTAAATATTTTAAGTCCTCTTCACTTTCAACAAGCAAGGTTGTATCATCTGCATATCACAGGTTGTTAATGAGTCTTCCTCCAATCCTGGAGCCATGTTTTTCTTCATATAACCTAGCTTCTTGGATTATTTACTCAGCATACAGGTTGAATAAGTATGGTGAAAGAATACAACCCTGTCATACACTTTTCTTAATTTTAGCAAAAAGTCATTAAGAAAGCAAAAATCATTAAGACAAGAAAGTAGGAAAAGATCAAAATGGATGTCAGAAGAAACATTGAAACTTGCTCTCCAGTGTAGAGATGCTAAAGCAAAGGAATAAATGAGGAGGTATAAGAACTGAACAGAAAACTTCAAAGATCAGCTCGTGAAGACAAAGACAAATATTACAACAAAATGTGCAAAGATCTGGAGTCAGAAAACCAAAAAGGAAGAACACACTCAGCATTTCTCAAGCTGGGGGGAACTGAAGAAAAAATTTAAGCTTTGACTCTCTTTATTGAAAGATTGTCTGCGCAAATTATTGAATAATGCAGAAAGCATCAAAAGAAGATGGAGGGAATACAGAGTTACTGTACCAAAAGGAAATGGCTGATGTTCAACCATTTCAAGAGGTTGCACATGATCAAGAGCCAATGATACTGAAGGAGGAAGTCCAAGGTGCATTGAAGGAATTGGCAAAGAACAAGGCACCAGGAATTGATGGAATAAAAATTGAAATCTTTCAAGAAAGTGAGGCAGCACAGGAGGCACTCACTCATGTATGCCAAGAAATTTAGAAGACAACTATCTGGCCAACTGGAAGAGATGTGTATTTGTGCCCATTCCAAAGAGAGGTGACCCAGCGGAATGTGGAAATCATCAGACAATCTCTGATATCCCAAGTGAGTAAAGTTTTACTAAAGGTAATACAGAAACAGCTGCAAGCATACCTTGACAGAGAACTTCCAGAGGCTCAAGCCGGAGTCAGAAGAGGCTGTGGAATGAGAGATATCATTGCTGGTGTCGGATGGATCTTGGCTGAAGCAGAGAATATCAGAAAGAAGTTTACTTGTGCTTTATTGACTACACAATAAAGCTTTTGATTGCATGGATCTTGACAAGCCATGGACAATATTGCGAGGTATGAGTAAATTCCAGAACACTTAATTCTGCTCCTGAGGAATCTGTACATGGACCAAGAGGCCGTTGTTCAAACAGAACATGGGAACATACAATTAGCATAGCCTTTTTTAAGAGCTTGCTCAAAATAGCCTTTGAGGTATTATCAAAATGATAAAAGGGAAAAATAGGATTCTCAGTAAAGAGATAATCATTGGTGCTATAAAAGTAATTGATAGACTTCTTCAAATGTTTTCTAAGTATTTTACTTATCTTATGAACATTTATTTTGTGGCTACTCTGTTCCTAAACTGCATGGGATTTAAAACTAAAACATTCCCTGGTTATAAAGGTGCTTGGCATTACTCTTTTGAATGCATTAGAAAGCACAGGACAGACCCTATGTACTAAAGTAAAACCTGAATATGGTCATTATAGACAAGTACTATGGATTTTAGGATAAGAGTACCATAATATTGATTAAATTTACAAAGGAGAGCATTCATGAATAAGCTGTGCCTTGCAATGAACTTGAAGGATTGACTAGGAGTTTCTCAGGCCAAGAAAGAGGAGCCTGTATGCAAAGCAGAGACACAGAATAAACAGTCACAGTTAAAGCACAAAGATCCTGACCCTCTGCCAATTTTTCAGCCTGGAATAAAGTTCATTGGAGAGAAAGATGCTGAGGCACAGAAGGAAGTAAGTAAAGATAGATCCAAATTCAGGGGGCCCTGGAATGCCAAGGTAAGGAATTTGGGGGTTATTGCTGAGCCATTGTTGATGACTAGTATAGAAACAGATCTTTCGAAAAAATTTTCCAGAGTGTTTGATGAAGGATGGAGGGAAATAGCTGACAGCAAAAGAGATGTTGCATATGGTCAAAGATGCTGTATTATTTAGTCCTTATTGCAAATCTGTATTCTGTTCAGAGGATGGGGCTCAGTCACTTATCCAGTAACCATGGCAACCACTGTCCCAGTTTTGATGACAGTTTTTCAAAGAAAGTCATGGATCAGTGAATCTTCCTCCTCCCTCTGATTAGCACTATGGCTGACTAAAATACTATGCGTTGCTAGAATGACCTTAACATGTGCGGTTTAAGCATTTCAACAAATTTCCCGTAAGCTAGTGTCTATGTTAAGACCTTCCTGGGTCTTTCAAGTAAGAGTAAACTCATCAGAAAGTGGCATAGAGTGGGCTACAAAGACTGCAGCCTTGGAAAAGGCAGGAAACCCATGCTGGAGAGGCTCTGCTGCATTCCAAAGAGCTCCTGCTGGAGCAAGGTGCCCAACACTAGGTTGTGGATTATCTGTTCCCCAGTGGGAATAGGATAAAGGCTATCAACAAGGATAAAGTTTGATACATAGAGTCATTTTGTTAAGTGATTAATTCAAAATCTAATAGCAAAAGAACAGGAAAAAAGTCAACATACTAATGTTGTTATTAGTCCATTGAAACTTGTTCAACATCTAAGCCTCCACTGAAAATGATCATGCCTGACAGGCATTGGCTGGGAGCCTAACCCAGGTCTTCTGCATGGAAAGCGAGAATCTTGATACTGAAACAACAGTGTCCTTGTACACTTTCCTTAGAGTTGATTCCAACTCCTTGTGACTTCCTATTTGTCCAAATAGAGCTTTCCTCAGTAGGGTTTTTTCAATGACTGGTTTAGAAGTCTATCAGCAGGCCTTTCTTTTCTCCAAGACTGTCTTAATCTGGAAGGTCCACTGAAACCTATTCAGCATCCACAGCAAAACATACATCTCCACCGATAGCTGGGTGGTGGCTACTCCTGAGATGCGCAGGTAGGCAATGGAACCCAAGCCTCCGAGCTTGGGAAACTGAAATGGAAGGCGAGAATTCTACCACTGAACCACAGTGCCCACCAGGGTGTGAGGAAGCTTCAAAAAGGTCATGGAAAATGGAGTTGCAAGATAAGGGCCCACATTTTAGTGGCTTACATACTGCATCATACTGTGGCAGTGCTGTGTGGTGAAGGGGCTGGGAGAAGCAGTCAAAGAAGAGATGTGACTCTGTTCAGATACTGCTTGGATGCCCCATCTTATTTAACAAGGAAGATAATATGTGACAGGGGACATCAGAAGAGCTCAGTTTCATAGCAAGCACCCTAAACACACGGGAGCTCTCTGCAGACATCTGGACGCTTCTATGGACAACGCACTTTGTTATTCATTAAACATTTTTCCCAGAACAACTAAGCAGACAGTCTTGACTGCTCACAGTGAATCTCCAAGAGCCAAATGCATCATCTGTGACAAGGATGCTTCATTCTTTCTCCTGAATTCCAAAAGACATTCATGAATGTGTATAAGGAAGCAAGGGAAAGGAAATCACAAAATGGAATGTGCGTGTCTGATTTAAAAAAAAACAACAAACTGACTTTTTACTACAGATAAAAAGCTTTTCTTGTTGTTGTTGTTGTTGTTGTATAGTGCCATTGAGCTGGTTCCTACCCATAGCAACCCTGTATAGGGTTTCCAAGGAGCAGCTGGTAAGCTTGAACTGCCAACCTTGTGGTTCAAATAGACTTTGCAGTCCAACATATTAACTCACATCACCATACCAGGACTCTAAAAGGGTCTTAAGGGGAATTTCAAATCAAATTCTGCTTTGGAATCTAAGTATCTTTGACCAGACTGAGCTATTCCTAACTGCTGGTGGCTTCACAAGGTTTTTATCAAATCAAAAAGACAAAATAAAACCATTTTTTTTAGTGTAACACATCTGGTCAAGCAACAACCTAACAGCAGTGGCTTATCCTGAGGTAGTCAAGCTGATCACAGCTTAAAATAATTGTCACAGTGAAAGGTTAAAAGGAGCATTACTAGGTCACTTCATCTATCCCCCCCCCACTTGTACAACAGCTGGAAACATAACCTAATTTTAAAATAATGTGATTTAACTTGAGCACACCAACCATTGAGAAACACTTATTACTGAGTGGTATTAGCTAGATCAGAATCTTAGGTAAGTTAGAAGCTGATGCTGGTAAAACAGCCTGGATAGGATTCATATTGTACTACTTTTTGAAAATTCAATACTGGAAAGAACTGTAAAAGTCAATAATTCTAAGGTGTTTTGGTTTTGTTTTCATTTTTGGTAGAGGTAGCCAAAATCTGCTATGTTGCTGTATAAAACTATTTCATCAACTATTTCTCATGGCTATGAAAGATATGAAGGAAACTATGCCTCAGTCTTCTCTCAAAAGAAATACCTCCACCTCATCCATCCCAACTCATTATTCATCTTGTCTCCTTTTCTCTGGCCTCTTTTAATATTAGTCTTGAATCCAATAAGAATCTATTTATCATCAACTCTAAAGGGCTTGTCTAATGCTTCTGACTAGAACATACCTAAATGAGCTGTCTTGATTTCATATTTGTTCTAAACTAATTTACAATATTACTGGACCAAGATAGATTCTATCTACCATTTTATTCACTGTGCTTAGTTTTTCAAAATATTTGAGTTCTGTCATCTATCATTATCCCTGCTAAGTCTAGGGATTCAGAGATGAATTTAGACCCTTCAAAGGATTCTCATTCCTATAAGATGCATCAGATATGTACATACATATTAGAAATAAAACTATTGTCAGGATGCGGCAGGAATCCAACTACCTCATGGGCAATGGGTATTTTGGTTTAAGAGGGTTTAGAAAACAAGTCTGAAATTTAAATATAGGCAAAGTGTCCAATGATGTGGGGGAAAGCATTTCCAGCAAAAACAGCAGAATTAACATTAGCTGGGATGTGGGAGACAGCTTGGACAAATTGCGACAGTTCTATTGGATAAGTGAAAGAGAGATATACTGGGGAAAATTGTTATTATGTGCCATGGAGTTGGTTCTGACTCATAGCAACCCTGTATAGGGTTTCCGAGGCTGCAAATCTTTACAGGAACCAAAAGCCTCATCTTTCTCCCGCAGAACCACTGCTGACCTTGAGATTAGCAGCCCAATTCATAACCACACTGGGGAAAATAGAGGCTGGAAAAATATTTAGAGTCTACCATGAAGGCAGAGTCCCAGTGTGGCACCGTAGGATAACCATAAGGTCTGCGGTTCAAACCCACCAGCCGCTCCTCAGAAACCTATACGAGGTTGTTATGAGTCGGAACCAACTCAATGGCACTTAACAACAATACTGTGAAGGAGTCTTCTGAAAGAGAAAAGAAGGAAGAAGCAGGTGCTAAAAAGGGGCAGAGATTTTGTCGTTGTCATGATGTGCCGTGGAATCAGTTCTGACTCATAGCGACCCTCAGCGTTTCTGAGGCTGTAAATCTTTACGGGAGCAGAAAGCCTCATCTTTCTCCTGCAGAACAGCTGGTAGTTTCAAACTGCTGAATTTAAAGTTTCGCAGCCCAATTCGTAACCACTACACCACCAGAGCTCCTTAGATATGTTGTAGAAACTAATGAATTAGAGGTTATCTGGTATTGTTCACAAGTTCTTGTCAGTTTTTATTCTCTAGTTTATAAATGAATTTGGCAATGATGCTGTGTGTGTGTGTGTGTGTGTGTGTGTGAAGGTTCAGCTGAACAAACAAAAATTTTTGGTTTTCATTTATTGTTTAGCTGCTCTGAAGTAGACCCCTGACTCAGGAAAACCCCGTGCACAACAGAAGGAATGCTGTCTAGTCCTGGGCCACCCCCATGGTCCATTTGTAGATCAAAACCATTCTGATCTATAGTGGTTTCATGGGCTGATTTTTAAAGTAAATTGGCAGGACTTTCTTTGCACTCTTTGTCTGGAAGCTCCACTACAACCTGTTCAACAAGATAGCCACAAGCAAGCTTCCAATGACATACAGTGATGGTGTCACATGAGGTGCCTTAGGCCAGAAATCAAAAGTGAGTCTTCCACGTGGAGGTAAGAGTTCTACCAGAGAACAACCATGGCCTCATCCTTCCACTGACTACACAGCGTAAACAGAGCCAGGATGGGCCTCTCTGGACTCAGGTGTCCCAGGAAGCTCTCAGAAATGCTTAATAATGGCCTACCCCTCCATGAGCCAATGTCTCACATACATTATTTTGACTTATTTAGACATTTTAATCTATTTTATTCAACCTTTCAGGAAACCTATTTTCAGGACAAAGGAAAGCAGATTAGGGAATAAAGTCATGAGACAAAGGGGTCTGAGAATTTATCCTTTTTGATGTTTGGAAATAAATATGATTTTGACAAGGAGCCCTAATGATACAATGATTAAGTTCTCAGCTACTAATCCAAAGACTGGCGGTTGAATCCTACCCAGTGGGCTCTGTAAGAGAAAGATCAGGAGACCTACTCCCATACATATCACAGCCTTGAAAACCTTGTGGGGCAGCTTTGCTCGGTCACATGGGGTTGCTATGAGTTGAAATCAGCTTGATGACAACAACAAAACTGGTGATTTTGCAAAAACAAGTATTTTGTTGTTATTATTAAGTGCTGTCAAGTTGGTTGCAACCCACAACAACCCTGTTTAGGTTTCCTGAGGAGCAGCTGGTAAGCTTGACCCGCCGACCTTGTGGTTCAAACTGACTTTGCAATCTAGCGCACTGACCCACAATGCCACACCAGGACTCCAAAACAAGCATTAGCATTCCTTATTATTTAGGCAATAACTAAAAAATCTTTTCTTGAATTAATAATATTAAGAAAGTAAGTACTTTTGTGGGACTTTTTCCATGGGGAATCTTTTTCTCTAGAAGTACCAAAATGTTTCTTGTTTACATTTTTTAAACTACAGATGAACACAAACTGCAATGTACCAGCCACAGAGGACTCCTCCATTGGTATCCTCATACTAGTGCACTAATGTGAACTTCAGGATTCTACTTAAATCTGAACATAGAATAACTTCTTGAGTTGACCAAAAAGAAGCACCACTTAAACAAAAACAGAAATATTGCAGTTTTCTAGCATATTTTAGCTTGCCTTGTACATTTTATTTTTATGATATTCCAGTTTGAAGTAGATTGTTAAATTGATAACTACTACTAATATGTATGTATATATAAACAGATTTGTAGGCTCTTAACAATTTAGAGGCAGATCTGTTATAAAAGAGTTATTTAAAGTGTTTTCAAGGTTGAATGTGAAGCTGATGATGTGCCCTGTAAACTTTCACTCGATCCAAAATAAAAACATTTAATAAAAATAATAATAATAATAAAAAATAACAAAGTGTTTTCAAGAGCAAAGACACCAATTTAAGGACTAAGGTACTAGTCTCATACCATGTGAGTTTCATTTGCTTCATATGTATGTGAAAGTTGGACAAAGAATAAGGAAGACAGTAGAGTTGAATTACAATGTTGAAGAAGACTATTGTAAACACCATGGACTGCCAGAATAACAAATAAATCTGTCTTGGGAGAAATGAAGCCAGAATGTTCCTTAGAAGTCAGGATGGTGAGACTTTGTCTCTCATACTTCAGACATGTTATGAGCAGGACCAGTCCCTGAAGGACATCATGCTTAGTAAAGTGGAAGGACAGTGAAAAAGAAGACTACCAACAACATGGATAGGCACAGTGGCAGCAATAATGGGCTCAAACGTAACAATTGTGACCCTGACACAAGACTGGGCAGTGTTTCATTCTGTTGTGTGTAGGGAAGCTATGAGTCAAAACTGCCAGGATGGCATGTTACAACAATAAATTAGAACACTGTGAAAAACTCCCAATTTCCTTAAGCAATATGTAGCTATGTAGAGGACTGTACCCACAATCCTCAGCTCTCAGTTATTCAGGCTAATGAACATTGGGGCAACTTAGCCTCAATTAATGAAAAGTACTTGGAAGGCACTTCCAATTGAATGATTAAACACCAGATTTTGGAGTTAAAATTCAAACTGGGTGTGAATTTCAGACCTAATAAGGATTTGCTCAGTGAACTTGGCATGCCAATTTACCACTGTCAGTTTTGGCTTCTTCATCCAGGAAACAGGGTGTTGATACCAATCTCATTAGTGCCTACCACATCAGGAGCTCAACAATAGTACTCATATCAGAAGTATCCTCCTTTCTGCTTGCCAGAAGGTCAGAACCTTTACCTGTTTTGCTAACACATTACCTGACAGATTTGAACCCCTTTCAGTTCTCTAGTCACTATTTGCTGGAGATGATAATGGTCTAAACAATGGCTGGGTTCATTTACAGAAGAAATAACAAAAAGCAGAAAACAGAATCTATTTCAGAAGAAAGAAAAAACAGAAGGGTTGTTTCCAACCATTACTAAACCTTTGTAACCAATATAGCATTTCAACTATTCCTGTAACTCTGCTCGCCTTTTTAGTTTATGTAGATCCTTTTCTTGATCTTTTTTGGGAAGTCCTGGTGTGGCACTGTGGGTTAATGCGCCAGACTGCAAAGCCATTTGAACTGCAAGGTTGGCAGTT
>NW_006408794.1:2040410-2042342 GCF_000296735.1 Chrysochloris asiatica
CACTCTGTATTGTTTCTCTGCATAAGGTGAAAATGTCTGATTTCCCCAAGATATTGTGGTGTCTCATTGAATTTATATTTCATTGATGATTGTTTGTTGGTGTATTCATGGGCACTCACCACCAGTATCCTGATGGATGTGGTAGAGACTGGAAGTGTGAGCACAGTTCTCTGTTCATTGTTTGTGTGTCGTAGCTCAGTGCTGGTTCACACACCTCCAGAAATAGGGGTGACACTTCTAGTGCCTGACCCCAGACTGTGCTGAGGCTGCACAGGAGGGGCTGCCAATGATTTCTGGGATGGTGAGGTTAGGGACTGAACAAGCCACTGGCTACCAGGAGTATATGGAACAAGGGAGAACCACATGCTCCTTGCCTCCATCCTCCATCCACAACCTGTGCCTGTAGGTTGTTGTATCGACAGTCACTCACAAAAGCCCAAGATGGCTGCACTGCTCCACTCCAGCTGACAGCTTGCCCATCTGTCTTCTCTTTCACTGTTCCTGTTCATCTTCCTCATCCAGCCGACACTTAGTCCACCTCTCTGTTTTGTCCCCTGAAGCTCAGGTTTCCAGGATCACCATCTGTATCTGTTTCAATCTGTCTCCTATGTCTGTGATGCAGAGGGTCTGCTCAGTGCATCTGTCTACTTTGCCAGCTGGCCCTGGTAGTCAAACCTTTATTTAAAAATAAAAAAAGTTTCTCCATTTTCACTAGACTGTTTATTTAATATAACTAACCATACAGAGTTAGAAAAGGTCAATAAGCAAGTTAAAAAAAAAAGCCTTAATACCCATAAAATTACAATTTTAATATGTTACCAACCACACAATTGCTGGTCCTAATCCATTCCCTTATACATATGCAAGAGTACATTTAAAAGTACTACTACAGAGTTATAGAAACATTTATTAAACAAGAAATGTCAAAATGTGATGCTTGTTTCACAACATACCCTCCACCTGTCTATACACTTCTAAAGTCATTTCCATCTCTCTAACCCTTTGCCAGGAGTGGCACAGTGGGTTAGTGTGCTGGACTTCAAGGTCAGTTTGAACTGCAAGGTGAGCGGCTCAAGCTCACCAGCCTTGGAAACACTATGCAGGGTTGCTATGGGTCGGAACTGACCCAATGGCACTTAACAACAACAATAACAACCCTCCCCAAGGAGACCTAGTAACACAGTGAGTTGTGAGTTGTGCAGCTGATGAGATGACCAGCAGTTCAAATCTACCTGCCACTCTGTGGGAGAAAGATGAGGCTTTCTGATCCCATAAAGATTTACAGCTGCAGAAACCCTATCCAGGGTCACTATGAGTCAGAATCAACTCCATGACACACCATCAACAAAAACAACCCTTCCCCAAAGGAGCACTGGTGGCACTATAGGATAAGCACTGGACTGCTAATGACAAAGTTGGCAGTTCAAACCCACAAGCTGCTCCATGGCAGAAAGATGAGCCTTTCTGTTTCTGTAAAGATTTACAGCCTTGAAATCCCTATATAGGTCACTATAAATCAGAACCGAACAACAACCCTTCCTCAAAGAATTCTGTGCTCTTCAATTACAACACATCAAAATGGCAGTTTTTGACAACCTTCAGGGACTCAAGTCATATTCATTTGAACTGTCATTTGAGTTACAGAAACAAGAAAGAAGTCAATGGGGCCGTAGGGTGAATGGGGTAAAGTTTCCCAATGAAATTTTTATAGGACAGTCCCTGATACCCTCAAATAATGATCAAGTGCATTGTCATGAGAGGAAACAATGCCTTGAAGCAACTCTCCTGGCTTTTCTTCTCCCTAATGCAGTTCTGTTTTCTTAAACCTCTTCATAATAAGCCCCATGACCATCCTACGTCCTTGGAGAAAATCTATCAAGATTACTTCTTTGGAATCCCAAAAAGCAGATCCCATAACCTTTTGAACTCTCT
>NW_006408794.1:2047008-2061055 GCF_000296735.1 Chrysochloris asiatica
TCAATGGCACCTAACAACAACAAGCAAATAAATATTTTGTTCTGCAAAAGATCTATAGATAGGGTCTCACTCACAATGGGAAAATAGAGTGGAGGGAATTTCATCTGTTCTACCCTTGAATTTGTTGGTTGCTACATATTTGAAGGTATGAATGAAGATGAGGTCTTCCACATGAGGACTGAATTCTAGTGGAGAAGCCCATTGTGATTCAGGAGTGTTGTTTGTGGTGAAGGCTTTCATGGATCACTAGTCAAAGAGAACAGGAATCTTGCTGTGTTAGATAAAACAGGAGGCCACCTAGTGATGAACTGTAGGGTGAAGAAAACTACATAGATAAGCAAATTGGGATTTGTAAAAAGGGCGGGGGAGATAACATCTGGCTTCCTGTGATTTCACAACTGGAGGAAGAATAATTAAAATTATCACCATTAGCCCATGGTTTATTCTTATTAGCCTGAGATCAGACATGCCTCCAACCTCCAACCTTCTTTACCAACTCTGAGACCAACTAGCCCTCACAATGCTCTCTACTTCTCAGCTTGGTTCAATAGTTCATTACAATGGCCACACAGAACTTGCAGACCATACCCGTGATCACAGCGTTAATTAGGGAAATTAACAGGTTATGTTTCAGGGTCATAAATGTTAAGAATAGAATTTATAGGTCTGCAGCATTTTTTCTGAGCTATGCCCAAATGCACATCACTCTCTAGCTCTCATCCCCTGGCCTGGCTTCTTCCCTATTCAAGTAATGTTAGGAAGTTCTTTTAAGGCTGCCAATGAATGCCCTAAGGGCCCTCAACTCCACTATAAGCCTCAAGTCAAAGGCACTTGGCTCTAGCTCCATGGGTCAGCAAACCTAGCTCCCCAGATTAAGTGCCTAGAAGAACCCCACTCCACAAGCGATTGTCATGCCCAAGTCACTCAACTTTACATGGTTGGCCAAGAAGCCCACCACTCTGTCTCATGCTCTGACTTTTGGTTCTGTTGCTGCTGCTTTTCTGTCACTCCTCTGTACCTTCTGGTGTCAAGCTTTCTGTCCCTGGATTGAACAGATTTAACACATAGGAATCTTAGGGTCCAAAGGATATGCTCCATTCCTTGGAGATCCCCCCAACCTACTTCTGAGATAACTCATTTTATACTCAACAGTATGGCAAAACTGACCAGTCCCCATGTATAAACTCAAAGTTTTTACAAATACAATTAAACCCATTAAAAATGATCACAACTGAATCAGAATATACTTTAAGCATCTTTCTTCACCTTTCTTACTCAGAACCATCAGAAATAGCCATTTGATGAGAGTTACAAAGACTATGACTACATGAATCAAATTAAATAATTCACTGCACCACAGGATTGGAAAAGAGATAGTTAATATTTTCATCAAGAAGTATTCTGTTCACTGCTCTTAACACTGTTGTTTTTAGGTGCCATTGAGTCAGCAACTTTATGCACAACAGAACTAAACACTACTCCCATTCTGCACCAACCTCACAATTTTTGTTATGTCTGAGCCCATAGTTGCTGTTGCCACTGTGTCAATCCATCTCATTGGGGGTCTTCCTCTTTTTTTTCCTTACCCTCTACTTTACCAAGAAGGATGATCTGCTCATGGGATGGTCCCTCCTGATAACATGTCCATAGTATGAGAGACAGAGTCTTGCCTTCCTGGCTTTTGGAAACATTGTAGCTGCAGTTCTTCCAAGATAGGTTTGTTTGTTTTTCTGGAAGTTCATAGTACTTGTAATATTCTTCTCCAGTGCCATAATTCAAATGCATCAATGCTTCTTCAGTCTTCCTTATTTGTCCAACTTTGAATATAAGGCCATTGCAAATACCATGACTGAGGTCAGGTGCACCTTAGTCCTCAAGTGCACTAAGTGATATATTTGCTCTTGAACATTTTAAAGAAGTCTTGGGCAGCATACTGCCTAATGCAATACATCATTGCTCTTAATGTGGAGCTGTGAATCATTTCCATTTTCTGACCCCAGGTAGTTAGTTGGAGTGATTTGCTCACCTTACATGAACACTTTGGTCTGCCCAAACAGGCTCATCCCTGACAATGACTTTAACTTTCCTGTCTTGGTGCTTCTGTCTTTTTCTATTGTTCTTTGAGAACCTTTCCTGTTTTTAGACAACAGTTGTCAAATTTTGGTGTATGCTAGAATCTGAGCTGCTTGTAGAAAATACCAAGCCCCTGGCCACACTGACAAATTCTAACTCAGGAAAATGTCAGAAGAGACTTGTAAGCACACACTCATAGAGAAGGGGCTCCTCAGGTGGTTATGATGTAGATGACTACCTTCCCTCCTCCAGAAAGTCCTCCTGTTCCTATTATCAGGGGTCATTTGCTCCCCTAAACTCCTACAGTTGAGGTGATCATACAACCCACATCCCTACAAAAGGCAGCCTTCTAATGATCTTTGTCCTTTTATCTCTGTAACTACATTTGTACTCATTATACACCACTCTATCTTTTGGTCTCAGAATAAAAGTCAGGCCTGAAGCACTCATTGTCGTCTTCATACTGTAGTGTCCCTCTGGAAGCAGTGCAGTATGGTATTGTGTAGCATGTGGCCAAGGGTGGGAGTGATGACTAAACATATGTAAATGTAAATCCTAGCTCTCCAACTGAATTTAGCAAGGAATTTCATTTTTCTAAGGCTCAATTTGTTCACCTTTAAAATGGGCAATGATAATAATAACTGCTTTTTAGGATATATAGTGTAGATTCATAAAAATCATATCCAGAAGGTGCTTAGAATAGCACCCCATACATAGGAAGCCCTTCTTAATAATTGGTAGCTACAATTTATCATACAATGGCTTGTGTTTCCTGTTTTCTAGCTATCTATCCATCCATGTATCTATCTACAACCTTGTCTTATCTATCTCTGTATTTCATTAGTGCCTTTCTCAATAAATTTTGATTGATTCTCCCCCACCCACCCACCCACCAGGGGACAGGTGTAGAGATGAAATAAAAGCAGAAATGTTTGAGATAAAATAGTCTCTTCACTACCCTTCTCCCCAGGACATTTTCAGACACAGTCTAGCTTTCCTGCAATAACAGCAGTGACAAACAACCTTTGATTCCTTTCAAACCTACCTTCAGGGAAGAGCTTCAGAGGTAGTGTCTACACCAACTAGCCTCCGAGAGGCAAATGCAGATTAGCACAAGTGTGAGATGTTGCCTTTGTAGGGATAAATAAGTTCAAGTTCTTGCTCTTGAGGAGTCTAGCTGAACAAGGGTGAAGCACATATCAATCATCATTAAATAATGTGGCTATGAAATCAAAGGAAGAAATACATAATTCTGTAAAGCTTTTATAATCATATTAGAATCAATTGCCAAAAATAGGGTCACTTTAACTGCACATAATATGTGTCTAAGATTCAAATTTAGTATCGCCTAAGATATTGTCTTCCAAATTAATATTTGGCGCTGTAGGATCGGCACTGGACTTTGAACCATAAGGTTGCAAGTGCTTTAGTACACAGTGGCACACCAGGACTCCTTATCACATCTTAGTAGATGTGGTGCTGCAGGATAAGCACTGGGCCTCAAGATCTGTTTGAACTGTAAGGTCGGTGGTTCAAACTCACCAGCCATTCCTCAGAAACCCTATACAGGATTGCTATGAGTCAGAACCGATTCTATGGCATTTAAAAACATACACATATATTTAAAGGTGATAAGAGGCCATGCAAATAGTTTGGCAAGAATTCCTTCATCAAAAATTTCTGAGGCTTTCATTGAAAATGTCTGAATGAAACAATTGGTATGTAAGTAATTTCCCTTTAAGATTGGCTTTGGGTCCAAAATATACTCAGCATCTATGTCAGTGGGTATATATTAAAAACAAAAAATATATATAGCTGTTAGAGTTCCACATTGTTTAACCTGGTGTTCAGGCTCTCTTAAAGTGAACTGCACCCCAGCCTGCATCGGTAGGACAGAGTCATGCCAGGAACAGCATGGTAGGAAAGCGTTAACCAAAACCAAGACAAGGGAGCGCTCACAAAAAAACCACTTAAGTAAGAGGAAATATTTCTGAAAAGGTTACCTTAACATACGCCTCCTCAGAATTGCTTGCACCTGCTTAATTGTATCAAAAATGTATCCCTTAAACCATTTACTAATCAGAACATTTTTATTTCCTTAATGACTTATGTCAGCGTGAAATGTCTCTATATTTTTCTCAGAAGCGTTATGTTTTAAACAAGATTGAATAATAACAATAGTAATAATAACGCTATCACTGTTGTTGTTAAAGTGCTATCGAGTCGGTTTTAACTCACAGCGATCTTGTATAGGGTTTCCGAGGCTTTAACTTTGCGGTAGCAGAAAGCCTCATCTTTCCCAAGGTGTGCAGCTAGTGGGCTCAAACCACCAACTTTGTGGTCTGCAGTCCAGTCCTCATCTAGCAGTTAACATTTGAGGAGTAGTTACTGAGTACACAGTACTAGGTACTGAATACACACACCATACCAGGGATTGTTTTAAGCATTTTGCATCTGTTATTTCATTTTACCTTATAATAACCCTATAATGTAGTCACTGTTGCCATGTACTATTGAGTCGATTCCAACTCATAGCCACCCTGCGCAGGCTTCCAGAGGCTGTAAATCTTAACTGGAGAAGATTTTCTCTCCTCATCTTTCTCCCTGAGGAGTGGCTGATGGGTCTGAACTGCCAATCCTGTGGTTAACTGCCCAGTGTTTATCCGACAGTACCAACAGCTCCTTAGTCCTCTTAAGCAAAGAAGAAATAAAACCTAAATGACATCCCAAGCATTACATGGAGTCCTGGTGTGGTGCTGTGGGTTAATGCACTAAACTGCCAAGTCAGTTTGAACCACAAGGTCAGGGGTTCAAGCTCACCAGCCACTCCTTGGAAACCCTAGCCAGGGTCACTGTGGGTCAGAACCAACTTGACGGCACTTAACAACAACAAGCATCATATGGCTGTTAGTAACAAAACCAGGACTTGATTCTGGGTTTGCATGACTTTGCAAAGTGCCTGTCATTAAGCATTATGCTGAGTTGAGCCCAAAGTCCCCTCTAGTTCCAAAGTCCCCTCTAGTTCCACAGAGCCCACTACCTGATGGGACATGTAGCAAAGTCACATTGTAAGAGGAAACTCTAGGATGGAGTTACTGGTAGAGCCATCTTTGGAAAATGCAATCTACCAACATATAATAGCATCTACAATCAGGATCCATTGTAAATATAACTGAAACATGTAGAACTAGGCAAATTATCACAAGATATTCTTTGAGAAGTCGTGTGCAATGGGTCTTATATTATACTCTGTCAATCACAGGGTGGTAAATGTTTTTTTAAAATACAAATCTCACATGGAGTTCACCCCACTGAGATGTGGTTTAAAAAAAAAAAACATGTGAAACAGTTCACTATGGATTTTAAGTAAGCACAAATACGTCCGGGCTTACCTTGCTGACTAGATACTCTTGCCCTGTTGGAGTCCCAGTGTGAGACTGTAGGATAAGCACTCAACTATAAGGTCAGTTTGAACCACAAGGTCAGTGGTTCAAACTCACCAGGAGCTCCTCAAAAACCCTATACAGGGTTGCAATGAGTTGAAACTGACTCAACAAGTGTCCCTGTCAGGGATTGTAAATTTGAAAACAAGTTTCGATTCTGTATGAAGGTACTGTATGGGTGGGATAGAGACAGGGGCTTGCCATACCTAGACACAGAAATTTTGATATGGTGAGAAAATGTGAAATTGTTCACTGGAAATTACTAAGTATGTGTAAGTCCATGCTTACCTTGCTTATTGGATAGTCTATTCCTGCCCTACTATGAGAAATAATGCCTTGGGGGATACATCTGGATCATCCAAAATCCACCCCATTTACAAAAATTGCATTATGCAGAGATGTTCTGTGGTCTCTGCACTAAGAATCAGGATCACGGACTTAGAGGTGATGAGCATGATTTTCTCTCATACAGAGGAAGAAGCGGATGGTGGCTGAACAGTTGGGAGAAGATGGAGGCAGAATTCAAGTTCAGGTCTTCTGATTCCAAGTTTAGTGCTTTTTCTACTAAGACATATTTTTTTGTCTACAATAAATTGCTTTTAATTTCTCATGCCATCATTCAACTTGGTTATTGGCTTCTTGGTAATCTGAGACATAGAATAATTTAATAGCCGGATAATTTGAATTATTTAGTTGGACACTGGTTTTCACCAGTCACCAGTTTTGCCATTCATGAGGCTTTATTGTAATTGTCAGCAAACAGGAATCATTCCCTCGACTTAGAGATGGTCTTTTCCACAGAAACACTATTATTAGCAGTACAATAACTACCGAGGTAGAAGTCTAAGAAGATCGTCTTCCATATCCTCGGATGATCTCTGATACCTTGTTCTTGCTCTCAGCTTGGGTGATTTTTCTAGCAGCATTTCTCCCGCCTTTCCAGTTCTGAGTTGGATTGTTCAAGAGAGAGACACAAATCTGCGGTGATGAACACAGAATGGGTTCCACGCCCATGTGAACAATTGATCCCTCATTCCTTTTTGTCTCCCCTCCTGAACTGCCTCTGTCTTTTCACTCCCCATCCCCTACGAAACCTCACAGATAATGCTGCAAAGTTTAAGGAGAAAGGAAAATTGGAGAGTTTATTGGTGTTTGTTTCCAGACAGTGCCCCACCCATATGTAAATCTAACCTTTATGATTTCTCAGCATTACAAACCCAAAGATAAGATTTAAACAGGAAAATATTTACTGAAGGCTATCTCCTTTATAATCTATTGATTTTAATATCCTTACCACTTTGGTTGAATGTCAATTTTACCCTGAAGACTGCTTTTGCAAATTTGAGCACATTTTATTCATTTATGCTATTCAAAATATTAGTGTTGAAAATGCATGAAGTTTGAATCTTTCAGTGTTACTATTCAAAGTTTATTTTTCATATTTGAATAATGCTGGTAATTTGCCATGACCAATAGGCAAAGTACAGGCAACAAAAAGCAGAAACTAAAGGACCGTTTTTGTGTTTCTTTCCCCATTAAGTACAGTAATACACAGCTCATTAAGTATGGGGCAGGCCTTCCCACTTAACCTTTGGAACCAGAAGCACCTGATTATCACTATCAATTAACGAGAAGCCAAAATCCTCTCTCCTCTGGCCATTTCTGTTCCAAATGCCCAACTCTTGCCAATTTGTACATTAATAGCTTCAAAGCTGGAGATCTCAGGCTAGCCTGTCCATCTACACCCAGTGCCTACAGGGCTTTGGGAGATCATTTCAGGATTCTTCTCAACTTTGTGTAACTCCCTCTTTCCATCATCACCACCTTAGTCTCAAGCTCTAAAATCTGTTCTTCCCTTAATAAAAGCTCAGATGTTTTGTAAGGTTTTCACAAGGCTGCAGAGTTGATTAGCAGAATCACATTTTCCCACCGAGTAGACGGTTCCCTGGGAGACCATGAATGACATGTGGAAGATGCATTAACCCTCTCATGCTACCAAGGGACCCTTTAGCAGAATTTTCTAAATTGCCAAATCACCAACAATAATGAGTACAGCTGGATGTCTCTCTTTTTCATATTTAACAAAGAATTTATGTTGTAAATGATGCTTCAATGGATAATTCTGGCCTTTCCGAGAAGGTTTTCGGATTCTTTCTGTGTAAGGCTTTCTTCTTGTGAATCATTTTATACCTGCCCCCACACCTACCTCCCAATCTTCTCCTCTGACTGCCCCTTCCAGGGGGCTCCCTGTGTTCCGAGGCCAGCCCCTTAGGTTGTTATCCTGAAGTCTGGATAAGGACATTGTTTTCTGATGTTGCCACTCAAGACTGAAACTAAGCCAAATGATGTGTCTTTCAGATCTACCTCCTGATTTCCACCGCACTTTCTTCTTTAATTTCTATGCCCTGGAGCACCTAAGACTTCCTGGGTGGTGAAAGTACTTGACCATGAAACAAAAGGTTGTAGGTTGTAGTTCTTGGATCTACCTAGAAGTGCGTCAGAAAGGCCTGGATCTCTAAATTCTGAAAAACCATGAATTGAACACCCTATGGAGCGCAATTCTACTCTGATACACATGAAGGCACCATGAGCCAGAGTCAACTCAGTGGCAACTGGCTTGTGTTGTGATGAGGGCAGCTATAATACTCAATCTTTCCTCTGCTCCCCTCCTCTCAAACTACCCTGTTATCAGTCCATTCCTGCCTCCATATGAACACATGACTGGTAAGATTACATGACCAAAGACCACTCTGTGATAGTAATTGGATAAGCAGAAGGAATTATAGGTCATGGAGTAATTTCTGGCAACCCAAAGTTAGGTTAGTTGCATCTTCAAAAATCCCACCAATTGCTCTCCATGCATGGTCCATCTGTAAGGTTAGTTCCATTTCTCACCTTCCATAGAGTACATGCCAAAATATGGGTCCAGGTTGATCCAATAACTTTTATCCCAAAGTCCTCCTCTAGTCTAGAGTATTTGCTACCTACCACCCTGTAGAGCCTGGGCAGGCAGACAGGGGGCTGCAATTCATTAGTAGTTGTTGTTAAGTGTCATTGAGTCCATTCCAACTCATAGTGACCTTGTATAGGGTTTCCGAGAAGGAAACTGGTGGGTTTGAACTGATGACCTTGTTGTTCACAGTCCAGTGTTGCATTAGTGGATGGGCCCAGATCGCCACGGCCAACTCTCTTCTCGGCACCTAGTTTACACAGAATAGTGTTCCCTTCTCCCAGCCCAGTTTGCCTGCATGCAGCCTATGGAAAGGAATACGAAGCGATCAGTGGCCTGAGATTTTAATCACCTGCTCAATGTGTTCCTCCATTGTCATAAATAAGTGACGGTGACAGCCAAGGACTGCTGCCTAACAGAACCACAAGTGTGTTCAGCTTATAATCATGGAGTGTTCACAATGAATGGATAAGATTGAAGTTACTTTCTGGGACATTTGTGAAATCAACCCTGAAAAGAGCATCTGAGAGTACAGGTTGAGATTTAATACCTCAAGCTTAGAATTCAGACATAAAATAATTGCATTTCTAGTCCAACCACTTTCATATTTTAAAATTTTGGCTAGATTACCAAATCCCTCTGAACCTGTTTCAGCAACTATAAAAAACAGAAATGTTGTTAGCTGCCTTCAAGTTGGCTCTCATCAGGGTCAGATGATCCCATAAGCAAGGTAAGCATGGGCTTACTTATTAATCTGTATTGGACAATTTCGTATAAAAATTGATAAGTAAGCACATGTAAGCCCACGCTAACTTTGCTTACTGTATACTTCGCACCTGTCAGGGATTGTAAATTTGAAAAGAGATTCTATAGGAAGGTGCTGTATGGGGTTGGTAGGGACACAGATGTCACCATACCTAGAAGTAGAATCTTTGATGTGAGAAAATGTAAAATGGCAACCTTGTTTATCTTACTTATTGGGTAATCTGATGCTGATTGTGACTTATGGCACTCCATGTACACCAGTCCAGTACTCATCATGATTGTTCATATGCTTCAGTCCACAGGATTTTGAGGGGCTCATCTTCCAGCACAGAGTCCTGGTGTGGCACTGTGGGCTAATGTGTCAGACAGCAAAGTCATTTGAATTGCAAAGTCGATGGTTCAAGCTCACCAGCTGCTCTTTGGTCTCTATGGTCTCTATGGGTCGGAATTGACTTGACAGTCCTTAACAACAACAAAAACAACACCTTTCAGCACTGTATTACACAATGTTCTGTTGTGATACAGTCCTTGTTGGCTAATTTTTAGAAGTAAGTTATCAGGTCTCTCTTTATAGTCTGTCTGATTCTGAAACCTCTGCTGAAATGTGTCCCCCACTGGTATTTTAAATACTAGCAGGGTCAACTATGGTAGATAAGTTTTAGCAGTGTTTCTAGACTAAGACAGTCTAGGAAGAGGAAGGATCAGACCACTTCTGAATAGTTAACCTAAGTAGCAGCAGAACATTATCTATCTGATAGAGTGCCAGAAGATGGCCCCCTTTGATTGAAACACACTCAAAATACACCGAGGGAAAACCTGCTTCCTCAAAGTGAAGTTGACCGTAAGAAGACATGGGTAGAGCAAAGCTTTTAAGATCTTATTTGCTGATAGGCACAACTCAAAATGAGAAGAAACCACTGCAAACATCCATTAATAACTAGAACATAAAATGTACAAAGTATGAATCTAGGCAAATTGGAAGTCTTCAAAGATTAAATGAGAGGCATATAGATCAATATCCTAGGCATTAGTGAACTGAAATGCACAAGTATTGGCCATTGTGAATCCGACAATCTATGGTTCACTCTACTGAGAATGTCAAATGGAAGAGGATTTGAGTCATTTCAAGATCTGTCTCGATGTACAATGCTATCTATGATAAGATAATATCCATACACCTACAAGGAAGACTGAAGTCCTGGTGTGGTGCTGTGGGTTAATGTGCTGGACTGCAAGGTCGATTTGAACTGCAAGGTTGGCAGTTCAAGCTCACCAGCCGCTCCTAGGAAACCAGGATCACTATGAGTTGGATTTGACTCAAAGGCACTTAACAACAAACAAGGAAGAGTAATTCATACCACTGCTATTCAAACTTATACACTAAAAACTAAAGCCAAAAATGATGAAATTGAAGAACTCTACCAACTTCTTCAGTCTGAAGCTGATCAAACATGAAATCAAAATGCATTGATAATTACTGGTAATTGGAATTTGAAAGTTAGAAATAAAAAGGATCATTAGTTGGAAAATAGGGTTTTGGTGATGCTAAAGATTGTATGATAGAATTATGAAAGACCAATGACTTATTCATTGCAAACATCTTTTTCTCGGCAACATAAACAGTGACATGTGGCCCTTACCAGATGGAATACACAGGAATCAAATTGATGATATCTATGGGAAGAGACAATGGAGAAGCTCAGTATCGTCAACCACAACAAGGCCAAGGCAGACAGTGGAACTGTTTCTATGCAAGTTTAGGCTGAAGCTGAAGAGAATTAAAACAAAAACACCAGAGTCAAAATATGACTTTGAATATACACCACTTTAATTTAGAGAGCATCTCAAGAACAGATTTGATGCTTTAAATACTAATGACCAAAGACTAGAAGAATTGTTGGATGACATCAAGAATATTATACATGAAGAAAGCAAAAAGTCATTAAAAAACAGAAAAGACCAAAATGGATGTCAGGACTCTGAAACTTGCTCTCAAATGTAGAGAAGCTAGAGAATGGAAGAAATGATGAAGTAAAAACAGAACAGAAATTTTCAAAGGGTATCTGAAGAAGCCAAAGTCAAATATTATAATAAAATATGTAAAGACCTGGAGATAGAAAACCAAAAAGGAAGAACATGCTTAGCATGTTTCAAGTAGAAATAACTGAAGGAAAAAATTCAAGCCTTTACTTGCCATATTGAAGGATTCCACGGGCAAAATATTGAATGGCACAGGAAGCAGCAAAAGAAGATGGCAGAAGTACATACTCACTGTACCAAAAAGATCTGGTCTGGTTCAACCATTTCAAGAAACAGGACCTATCATATTGAAGTTCAAGCTGCACAAAAGGCATTGGCAAAAACAAACAAACAAAAAACTCACAAGTCTTCAGGAACTAACAGAACACAAATTGAAATCGTTCAACAAAATGATGCAATGCTTCTGGAAGCACTAGTTCATGGCAAGAAATCTGGAAGACATCTACCTGAACAACTGATTGGGAGAGATCAATATATGTGCCCATTTCAAAGAGAGGTGACTCAACAGATGGTGGAAATCACTGAACAATATCATTACTATCACATCCAAATACAATTTTGCTGAAGATAATTTAAAAAATGGTTGCAGAAGTACATCAACAGGGAACTGCCAGAAATTCGAGCCAAATTCAGAAGGAGTGGAACTAGGGATATCATTGCTGCTGATGGATGGATCTTAGTGGAAAGCAGAGAATACCAGCAAGCTGTTTAATTGTGCTTTATTGTCTATGCAAAGGCAAACCTGCTGTGAAAGACCTCTTCAAGGTGTTCAAGAACAAAGATGTCAGTTTGAGAACAAAGGTGCACCTGAGCCAAGCCATGGTATTTTCAGCTGCCTTGCATGCATGAGAAAATTGAACTATGAGGCATTTGAATTAAGGTATTAGTGAAGAGTATTGAAAGTATCATGGATTTCCAGAATAATAAACAAATCTGTCTTGGAAGCAACATGGCCAGATGTTCCTTAAGAAGCAAGGCTGGAGAAACTTTGTCTCTCATATTTGGACTTGTTGTCAGGAGGTACCAGTCCCTGTAGATGAACATTGTACTTGATATAGTGGAAGCAAAAAAGACCACCAAATGATATACATTGATACAGTGGAAGCAACATGGACTCAGACATAACAATAATTGTGAGGATGGCAGAGGACACAGCAGCATTTGGTTATGTTGTGCATAGGGACGCTATGGGTCAGAGCTGATCCAACAGTACCTAACAACATCAATAACATGATTTTTCAGCAGTGCTTTTTGGATTACCCCCACATGTTGTTGCGGTTGTGAAGTGTCATCAAATCAGTTACCCTCACATATACTACTTATGTGTTGTTGTTGTTAAGTGCCATAGTTGTTTCCGACCCATAGTGACTCTGTATAGTGTTTCCGAGGAACGGCTGGTGAGTTTAAACCACCAACCTTGCAGTTCAAACTGACCTTACAGTCAAGTGCTTATCCTACAGCACCACACCACAATAATGACTGGCAAGCAGAATAGGAGGTTACTTATACAGCATATCTATATCACATATATGTACATATACATCACATCTATCCATATATACTACATATATAACATACACGCATCATATATTGAGAGAAAGAGAGAAAAAATAACTGCAGATTGTACCGTAAAAAAAAAAAGGAATCATTTATAAAAGCTATTGGAAGAAAGTATCATCACAGGTTGAGACATTTGGGAACTTTTACAAAGAAGCTGGTGTTAAGAACTTTGCAAAGAAAGAACCAGATTTGCGTATCTACCTTGTTTGATTCATGCTGAAGTAGACAGAAATAGTGTTGATACATGTTTATAAACACCATACTACCTACCACAAAGGACCTCTGGTAGCGTTGTTGTTAAGTGCTGTCAAGTCGATTCCAACCCATAGCAACTGTGTATAGGGTTTCCAAGAAGCAGCTGGTGAGCTTGAACCACTGACCTTGCAGTTCAAACGGCTTTGCAGTCTGGCACATTAACCCACAGCGCCACACCAAGACTCCTGGTAGCGTAGTGGTTACGAATCGAGCTGTGAACCTCAAGGTCAGCAGTTTGAAACTAACAGCTATTCTGCGGGAGAAAGATGAGGCTTTCTGCTCCCATAAAGATTTACAGCCTCGGAAACCCTGTACAGCGTCGCTCTGAGTCGGAACCAACTCCCCAGCACATAGCAACAAAACAACCACCTACCACAGGTACCTTGGGCATAGTAAGTACTGAGTAAAAATCTAACAGAATGTGTAGGTTGCTTATGGAGCACAATGAGAATTCTGTGTCCATGAAGTCAGGAGAACTGTATAATATTAATTTTGAAAGCAGAAATATAACTCAATTGACCTCAATTGGAAGTTGTCAAAAATGAAATGGAACGCATCAACATCGATATCTTAGGCATTAGTGAGCTGAAATGGACTGGTATTGGCCATTTTTAATCTGACAACCACATGGTTTACTATGCCGGGAATGGCAAATTTAAAAGGAATAGTGTTTCATTCATCGTCAAAAAGAACATATCCAGATCAGTCATGAGGTACAGTGCTATAAGTGATAGGATAATATATCCATGTGCCTACAGGGAAGCCCAGCTAATACCACTAATATTCAATTTTATGCACCAACCACCAAAGCCAGGAAGATGAAATATAAGAATTCTACCAACTTCTTCAATCTGAAATCGATCAAACATGCAATCAAGATGTATTGCTCATTATTGGTGACTGGAATGCAAAGGTTGGGAGCAAAGAGGAAGGACCAGTAGTTGGAAAATTTGGACTTGGT
>NW_006408794.1:2063115-2089888 GCF_000296735.1 Chrysochloris asiatica
TGGGTAAGATGGAGGGTCAGAGAAAAAGAGGAAGACCCCCAACGAGATGGATCGGCCAGGTGGCATCATTGATGGCATCAAGTGTGGTATCGGTGGTGGGGTTGGCCCAGGATCGGACATTGTTTCATTCTGTTGTGCATGGGGTCGCTATGAGTTGGTTCTGACTTGATGGCACCTGACAACAACAACAATGTACTCAAAAAATAATCTTTGAATTAAATAGCTTAGTGTTGCTGTTTAGATGAAGGAGTCCTGGCAGCACAGAGTTTAAGCACTCGACTGCTAACTGAAAGGTTATTGGCAATTGGAACTCAGGAGCTCACGGGAGAAAGGCCTTGTGATCTCTGCTTCTCTAAACATTATAGCCAAGAAAACTATATGGGCCAGTTCTATACTGTCATCTGGAGTCGTCGACATGATGGCGCCCAGCAACAATATACAGGTGCACTCAAACACCCTAGATAATAGAATAAACTCCTTATAGCCAAAAGGTTATACCCTATAATTTGAATTTACAAAATGAATCCCAGATGTGAGCTTGAATGAATCCCATTCCTTTAGCTTCTTCTACTATAAACCTAGGAGCTCTGCTAGCACAGTGGTTACGAATCGGGATGGTAAGCTCATGGTCAGTAGTTCGAAATTACCACCTGTACCATGGGAGAAAGCGGAGGCTTTCTGTTCCTGTAAAGATTTACAGCCTCGGAAACCCTATACAGGGTTGCTATGAGTCAGCACCAACTCCACAGCACGTCCCCACCACTATAAACCTAGTGCCAGGTGAGAATGAAAATCAAGGTATTTGCAGAGTCTGATTAGTTGGTTTTGTGGTACCCAAAGCTGCCTGTGTATATTATATCCCAAATGATTAAAACATTAAAAAAAAAAAAAAAATCCTAGTGTTAATTTAAACAGTAAGCCTATGTCTCCTTACATGAATTCTAAGTTTCTATCTTCTAATACCCTATGTAATCAATGGCAGTGTCATTTACATACACAAATTTGTTTTAACCATGAAAAATTGCACATAGCTGCAATCATTTACATGATTTAATTAAAACCTGATTGCTTGAAATAGCTGTGGTGATGTAGACAGAGTGTTACGGTGAGAGTAGATGTAGGCAAAGGGTTTATAGAGGAAATGGAAGGATATGGAGCAGAAAAGTTTGAAGTGTTGGTTTTTCTGGACTTTTCCAAACCCAAAAACCTTTTGTTTAATCTTTCAAAAATTCCTCTAAGTTTGTAAAAAGAAAACTTTAGTCTTTTGTAACAGATGATCTTTCTGATGGAAATAATGGTGCATCATCTTTCTTCAGTCAACTTTTGAAACGGGATGTCATAGTTCAATACAAAAACACTCTATAAAATTCTCCATCACAAAACCCATGTTTAAAGTGATGTGGTTTGCAAAGTATAGGGCCCCTCAAAATACATGTTTTTGCCACATGCAAAAGACTTTTTCACCCTGTCACCCCAAAAGTATTCTAACTCCAAATTCCAACAAAATGGGGCCAAATTTATCTTCATCTGTCAATCTAGAATATGTGTTATCTGCTTCCAAAGTACAATGGTAGAAAAGACTATAAGGTAGACCTATCCATTGCAAAAGGGAGCAATTGAAGGCACCAAGCAAATGACAAGCCCAGCAGAACAATTTACGTTGCGTCTCAAGGTTTGGATATAATCCTCTGTTTCTGAGACTATCTAGGCAATGGCCCTTCCCTATGCACTCTGGGTGCTGGCCATGCAGTCTGGATTCGGGGTCGTGGAGGTGGTGTTACCTGAGCTCAAGTTGGTTCCAGTTCATAGCAACCCTGTATAGGGTTTCCAAGGAGTGGCTGGTGGGTTTGAACTGCCAGCCTTGCAGTTAGCAGTCCAGTGGTTAATCTAAAGCACCACAACAGTCCTCTGGCATCCTGGTGGATTTGGGCTGGGGCCCCTCAACCCAGTTCTAGGCCTACTGGAAAGGCAACTCTGCTTCCTTGGCTTTGGGCAGCCCCATTCTCCTGCTCCCTCAGGCCTGGTAGCCCCAAGCCCTCAGCTTTGGACAGAGGCCCATCTTTATGGAAGCCCGCATTCCAGAACTGAGTTGATGAAGAAGCCTACTCCTTGAAACTTACGAAACTGTGTCCTCATCCTTATAAATCCCAGAGGTATGGTTCTACCCTTTGAGATCCTAGTAGGTAGTGGTTTTGATTTCTAGAAGAGGTCATCCTGGTCTCTGTCCTTCTCCAGTAAGTGTTATAACTTTAGCTCTAGTGATAATGCCCTGAGGTACCCCACTCCACCAGTAAGCCTTGGCCAGAAGGCTAAGCTTTCTCACTCTGTGAGTCAGAAAGCCTAACTTCAACAAGGGCCCAGAGGCACCCTCTCCAACAGGAAGCCTTCTACATGAAAGCATTCATTCTCTTGGTCCATGAGTCGGCTTCTGTGGCATCGTGTTGGTCTCCTGATTCTGCTGCTGAAATTTCTCTGCTGCTGCTTCTCACCATGTCTTTAGCATCTCCAGTTTATAGTCCTCCTCACTTCCTTCTGACCCCTCATCAGAATTGCCTTTTACATCCCTACTTCCAACAGTCTTTTCAATGCAACCTAGGCTTTTACTGGTAGGCAGTTTAGTACTCTTCTAGCCTCTGTTGATTATCCAATTCCAAAACAGCTTCCACATTTTAGGTTTCTGTAAGAGCAGCACCCCACTCTCCTGGTACCAAATTCTGTCTCATGCTGACCCAGTGCTGCTGTAACAGAAATATGACAAGGTTGACTTTAACAAATAGAAATTTATTTTCTCACGGTTTAAGAGGCTATAAGTCCAAGTTTAGAATACTGGCTCTTGGTAAAGGTCTTTGTCTCCTTTCAGCATTTGTAGGCCCCAGCATTCCTTGGAGATCGCCATGTGTCTTGGCTTCACTCACTCACTGAGTCTGCAGGGAAATCACAGTGCAGGGACCCCAAGCCCAAAAGGACACACTCCACTCCTTAATCTTCTTTCTTGGTGGTACTGGGTCCCGCTTTCTCTGTTCAAGTCTCTCTCCTTTTATCTGTTGTGCGATAAAAGGGGTTGCGAGTCACACCCTTAGAAAACTCCCATCCATGGAATCGGGGTTGTGGTGGGATTAAGGGTAGTATTGTTGTTTATCACATCAGATCATATCATGGGGAATCATTATATAACTGCCGATCCACTATGAATCATGGTCCAGCCAAGCTGATACGTATTTTGGGAGGACACAATTCAATCCATGACAAGTAATAACAAACTTCCAAGTGGTGGGGATAGAGAGGAAGGGAGGCGTTTTTACTAAGGACCAAGTTGTAAGAGCCTGGAAGGGAGTCAGACATAGAGGATTAGGAAGCAGTTTATGGACTCCCAGTTTACAGTTAAGTGTATGCTGCGTTCACTGAAGACCCAAGAAAGGTCCCCTCCCCTGAGAGGGTTCAGTGAACATTTACCTTGACACCAGCCTGACCTTGTCCGTGTTGGTCCCCTCCCCTGCCCCAGAGAGCCCCCAGATGTGGTGGCAGGCACCGTGGCCCCACATCCCCGCTCTCATACCTGGCAGCTGCTTTCCAGGCTCCCTATGGAGGCAGTGGGGGTAGGGAACCTCTCGATGAGCAATTTCACTGAATTGCTGTGTTCAGTTGGAGGCAGTCTCTATAGTCACAGGTCCTTGTCACTATTGGAGAGGCCTAAAGACACAATCCATCTGAAGTCCCATTGGTACTTGCATTCCTTGCCAAGTTAAGTGAGTAGAGGAACCCTTCATCTGTGGAAATGCTGAAACTCAAGCCGAAATGTGATTTGTTCTGCTTCAGCGTTTTCTCAAATGACTCCATTAGGGAGGGGATGTGGCTCAGGGCTAATTAGTCCTTAATGGGTGCAAAGTGCCCTGGGATGCAGGCCTGAAGGGTACCAAGGGAGCCAGGATGGGCCAGCCACTCACATGGGGGACCTTTGTGTGCAGTTTGCTCCTTCTCAAGGTGATGGCGTAGGTTCAGTCATTTTTTACTGATGACATCATTTTTTGTTATAAATGGAACTGGTATAATCTGAACCCACAGAGGAAACTAAACCTGTGGCATTTCTTGAAGAGAAAAATGCTGCTTTTTTTTCCCCCCGAAAGCAATCTGATTACAAATTCAATAATGGAAGGTCTAAATCCAGATGGCTACGTTTCAATCCTGTCTCTTCTACTCTCTGGCTACTTTTCATGTGACTTTGGCTAAGTTGCTTCAATCTTTTAAACCTTAGTCTCCTCGATAGTTAAAAGGAATAATATTAAGCTTCTTTGTAAAGATTAAATGAAATAACATGTATAAAGGGTCTAGTACAGTACCTAGAAAATGATAAGCCTGTGTTTCTATTACTGTCTACCATTATCTGTCAGTCTGTCAGATAATGCTTGTGTATTGTTGTGATCCTAGAATCTATATCACCAGTGTCTCAAACAGTGATAGAGTCACCCATGGTAGACAGGTTTCATTGGATCATCAAGACTAACACAGACTCGGAAGAAAGTCCTGGCAATTTAGTTCAGAAAATTAGCCAATGAAAACTTTATGGATTACAAAAGAGCATTGTTAGACTGGCATGCTTTAGAAACGTCTTCAGGAGGAATCAATCGTTAGTGAAGAACATTGTGTTTGGGGAAGTGGAGGGCCAAGAAGGGTGACATGGACAGGATGTGCTCACATATGCTGAAGATGACACAGGGCTGGGTGTTTCATTCTTTTGTACATAAAGTCACCAGGAGTCGGAGCTGACAGCAACTACCTGTCTGGATTCCTGGTGTGGCTCTGTAGGATAAGCATTGGAGAGCTAACTCTAAGGTTTGGGGTTCAAACCCACCAGCTGTTCCTTGGAAACCCTACTCAGGATCACTATGAGTTGGAAACAACTCAATAACACTTAACAACAATCTATTATTGTTTAAGGATTTTATGTCTGTAAGGGAAATGAGTGTCCTTTAAGTTTACAAAACATAATAGATTCCTTTTCTATATTATCATTCATTGTCTTGGGGACACCAGGAGCCTCATCAGTCAGATGCAAAGTAATTAAGTGGATGCCTCCTTTATTTGTCAGTGTTTTCACCTCTTGGACTTTAGAAAACTTCATTTCCAAATGTACAAAAAAGGAAAATGAAAGGTATCTTTTAAAATATTTCTTTGTTACACATAATGCATAAAAATACCTAGTCCTATAAAAGTTATTTTAGAAAAAAATTTCACCCTTGAAGCACTTACCTTCTTAGGACAATCATGATGAAATACACCAAGCAATTGGTAACTGATTCTAGAAAGCACAAATGGAGCAGAGGTGCCCACCTGGCACCGCAGACCTACACTAACTGGGAGAGAATAATTCCCTCGGTTATTTCAATTCAGGATACTTATGCCAGCAAAATGACTGGTTGCTTTTCTACTCAGGTGCTGATGTATTTAAAAAAAAAAAAAAAAGTTAGCCAAAGAAAGAAAAACAAAATTCCTTCTTTTACCTGAAAAAAAGAAGTTTGAAGTAGGAAATGTAATAAATTTTACCCTTCTTTCAAGGTTCTTCTGGATCTCTCTGATTAGACGTAAATTCCTAGAGCCCCCACGTGCCCCAGCCCTAATCTGCAGTGGACCTTAGGGAAAGTGCACCTGCTGCAACTCGCAGCCACATGGGGAACTAGGAGAGCCTCACTCCTTACCCCAACCTCTGCCAAATATATCAGGGCCAGTCTCTGTTGACGGGCATGTTCACTGTCTATGTGCTCCACAGGGCAGCCTCAGGTGATTTGTGCTCCTCTGGACCATAAGGTTGGTATGAATAGCAAGGTGGGCGGTTCATACTCACAAGCCACTGCTCAGAACCCCTGTACAGGGTAGCTGTGAGTCGGAAACAACTTGACAGCATTTAACAACAACACTAACCTAAGGGTTGGCAGTTGGAACCCACCCAACAGTGCCACAGAAGAATAGTCTGTCACTCTGCTCCTGTAAAGACAAGAAAACCCTATGCAGGAATACTACCCTGTAACACGGGCATCGCCATGACTCAGAATCAATGGGAACTCACTAAGGATGGGGGAGAATTGAGCTTGTAGAGCTTGTAGAAAGCCCCACCTTTCCACGCAGCCCTGCTTTGATCTGGTGTGAAGATGTTGTTGAGTTAAAAGCCAGCTCAGATACTCATTTGAAAAACGTGTGGAGAATCTGACTTTTAAAACATTAGGTGATCTCTGGTCTTCTTACTTCTGCCCTAACCTCACCGCTTACTATGTGGTCCTTGGAGTCAAACACTTGCCTTCACCCCACTGTCCCCCTCCATCTACTTCAGTGCACAGACAGACCACCAAGGGAAATGTAAAGCACATAGGTAGTATCGGTTTGAGCCACACTACTACCAGTATACCTTGAGAAAGTGATTTGTTTTTGTTGAGGCTCTTTCTTCAAAATGGGCTATCGCAAGTGTTTTAGACATAACCAAACACCTTCAAGGAATGGGATTCAGAGCCATGGTACCATGGGACACCAAGATCAGTTGGCATACCATCCTCATAGTCCACAAAGACAATGTTCTACATCCTAATCTGGTGACTAGCAACTGGGTCTTAAAACTGGTGAGCAGTCATCTAAGTGAACCATCATTCTCTCCCTGTCCAGAAGAAAGAAGAGTGAAGAAAATCAAAGACACATGGAAACAGTCAATCCAACAGACCATTGGACCACTAGAGCATCAGTCTCCAATGATCCTGAGACCATAAGAACTAGATAGTGCCTGGCTACTACTAGCAACTGCTCTGAAAGGGATCACATTAGAAGGTCCTAGAGAGAGTGAGAGAAAAGCGTGGAATGAAACTTAAATCATATACAAGACCAGGCATGTTGGTTGGATAAAAATTGATTGAACCCACAAACTATGGTCCTTAGTCACCTTTCAGGTCCGGAAATGAATACATACCCATGTGACTCAATTATCAGCCAAGCAATAAGTTGTTCTGACTCATAGCGACCCTGTATAGGCTTTAAATCTTCAAGGGAGCATTAGAATGCCTCATCTTTCTCCCACAGAGAAAGGCTGGTGAGCTCTAACCACAGAACTTGTGACCACAGATGGCTGTTAGTGAGGTTTTAAAGCCCAGTCACTAACGTAGCACTGTACATTAGCACTAGACTTCAAACCACAAGGTCAGAAGTTCAAATCTACCAGCTGCTCCTTGGCAACCCTATGGAGGGTCTCTGTGAGTCAGAATTGACTCAACGGCACTTAACAACAACAGCAACAAACTCACCAAAGTAGTATGTAGAATATTGTCTTTGGGAATTATGTTAAGCCAATTAGCCATGGTGTCCCCCAAGACTATGGTCCTGATACCAAAGGCCCAATGACTCATTCCCTCAAGATGGTTGGTAAAGTCTAAGAAGTTTTCATGGATATGTATGCAGCAAATGTAAATAGCCATGTACAAATATACTCTGTCAAATCTTTATGTCTTTGTGAGTATTCTTTCACTCTCCCTCCGATACCCAACCAGTGTATGTGTTTATCCATGTATCTACACATGTTGTTGTAAAATGCTGTCAAGTTGGTTCCGACCCATAGCAACCCTGCATAGGGTTTCTGAGGAGCGACTGGTGAGCTTGAACTGCCGACCTTACAGTTCAAATTGACTATGCAGTCCAGCGCATTATCCCACAATGCTACACCATGGTGGTGGTGGTTGTGTGCTGTGGAGTCGGTTCTGACTCATAGCGACCCTGTACGGGGTTTCTGAGGCTGTAAATCTTTACAGGAGCAGAAAGCCTCATCTTTCTCCTGCAGAACAGCTGGTAGTTTCGAACTTCTGACCTTTAGGTTCACAGCCCAATTCATAACCACTAGTGCTACACCATAGACCACCATTACTGCAGGATTGTGTATATAACAGTATTTACCTCTGTTGCCTTTAACTCTTACACTCCTCATTGTGTCTTCCCTTGTCACCATCATTTTTTTGTCAAACTCCCTTTTATTGGATTTTGTGCTTTCCTCTTTACCTAAGTTAGCATACGTCTACCCTCAAGGTCAGGCAGTTCAAACCCACTAGCTGCTCCTTGGAAACAGCTCAATGGCACGTAATACCAACAATAACAACAACCCTCTAACCAGTGAAGTATTCTCCTTTTCCTCCCACCCGTGGTAACCATCAAAGAGCGTTTACTTTAGTCTGAAAACCTTTTCTAGACTTTTTATAATAGTGATCTCATACCATATTAATCCTTTTATAATTGACTAACATCACTCAGCATAATGTCCTCCAGGTTCATCCATGTTATCAAGTAGTTCATAGATTCATTGCTAGTCTTTAGTATTGCATAGTTTCCCATTGTGTGTGTGTACCAAAGTGTATCCATTTAGGTGGACTCCTTCTTTTGCTATTGAGAATGCTGCTGCGATGAACATGGATGTGCATATATTTATTTGTGTTGTGGCTCTTTTTTCTCTAGGATATTTACTGAGTAGAGGGATTGCTGGGTCATATGGTATTTCTATTTCCAACTTTTTGAGTAAGTGCCATACCATTTTCCACAACTGTGGCACCATGCTCACCATTATAAAACAGTGCAGTGCATGAGGCTTCCAGTCACTCCACACCCTCACCAACATTTGTTGTTTCTTTCTTTTGTTTTTTATAACTTTACTGCTAGTGCTTCTTTGTGGTGGTATTGGTGGTTGTGTGCTATAGAGTCAGTTCAAACTCATGGTGAGCCTGCACAGGGTTTCCAAGACTAAATCTTTACGGGAGCAGAAAGCCTCATACTTTTCCCACAGAACTGCTGTAGTTTTGAACTGCTGACTTTGAGGTTAGCAGCCTGACTCGTAACCACTATGTTACCAGTGTTCCTTATTAATGCTGGGTGAGATGATAATACACTGTTGTTTTGATTTGCATCTCTCTAAGGGCTAATGATCACAAGCATTTATTTATATGTTTGTTGGTTGCCTGAATGTCTTCTTTGGTAGAGTCTGTTCATGTCCTGTACCCATTTTTAAATTGGGTTATTTGTCCTTTACTTGTTGAAGTATTCAAGTTTTCTATAAATTTTGGAAATTAATTATTGCATATGGTATGTCATTGCAAAAATTTTTACCCAGTCTGTGGATTCTCTTTACTCTTTTGGTGACATCTTTTGATGCACATAGGTGTCTAATATTTAGGAAGTCTCAGTAATCTATTTGGTCTTTGGCTCTTTGTGTGTTTTTAGAAATCTTTGATAGTATATTTATACCATGTATTAGAGTCCCTAAATTTATCCCTATTTTTTCCATTGATGATCTTTATAGTTCTAGGTTTTACATTTAGTCTTAATCTACATTGAGTTTGTTATTGTTTATAGTGTGAGATATGGATCTTGTTTCCTTTTCTGCAAATGGATAACCAGTTTTGCCAGCACCGTTTGTTAAAGAGACTATTTTTTCCCCCATTTAATGTGTTTTAGCCCTTGTTCAATCTGTATGCTGAGCAAAAAATCTGAGAAGCTGGATTATATGAAGAAAATGTGGCATCAGGATTGGAGGAAGGCTCATGAACAACTTACGATATGCAGATGATACAACCTTGCTTGCTGAAAGTGAAGAGGACTTAAAGTACTTACTGATGAAGATCAAAGACCACAGCCTTCGGTATGGGTTGCATATCAATGTAAAGAAAACAAAAATCTCCACTACTGGACTAATAAACAACATCCATAAAAATGGAGACAAGATAGAAGTGTCAAACACTTCATTTTGCTTGATTCAACTATCAAAACTCATGGAAGCAGCAGTCAAGAAATCAAACTACGTATTGCATTAGGCAAATCTGCTGCACAAGATCTCTTTAAAGTGTTGAAGAGCAAAGACATCATTTTGAGGACTAAGGTACACCTGGCCCAAGTCATGGTATTTTCAATAATCTCATATGCATAAGAAAGTTGGAGAGTGAATAAGGAAAACCATAGAAGAATTGATGCATTTGAGTTATGGTGTTGGAGGAGAATAATAAAAGTACCATGGACTACCAAAAGAACCAACAGGTTTGTGTTGGAAGAAGTACAACCAGAGTGCTCCTTGGAAGCCAGGATGGCCAAACTTTGTCTCTCATACTTTGGACATATTGTCAGGAGGGACCAGTCCCTAGAGAAGGATATCATGTTTGGTAAAGTGGAGGGTCAGCAATAAATAGGAAGACCCCCAACGAGATGGATTGGCACAGTGGCAGCAATGATTGTGAGATTGGCCCAGGACTGGGCATGTTGTGCATAGGGTTTTGTTCTGTTGTGCATAGGATCACAATGAGTCTGTAATGACTCGATGGCGCCTAACAACAACAACAAGCCCTTTGTCAAAGATCAGCTAACTAAGCTAACTATAGGTGGGTGGATTTACTACTGGATTCTCAATACTGTTCCATGGATCTACATGTTTTTCTTGTCCCGGTACCAGGCTGTTTTGACTACTGCAGCTATGTAGTAGGTTTTACGATCAGGAAGTGAGAGACCTCCTACTTTGTTCTTCCTCTTCAGTAATGCTTGGCTTATCCAGGGTCTTTTTCTTTCCCATATAAACTTGGATTTAGTTTTACCATCTCTTTAAAGATTGATGTTGGAAATTGGATCAGGACTATATTATATAGAGATTATTTGGGGTAGTACTGATATTTTCACAATGTTAGTCTTCTTATGCATGAGCGTGGTATAATCTTCCATTTTTGTAGGTCTCTTTTGGTTTCTTATAGTAGTGTTTTGAATTTTAGCAACCCAATGCTTAACCAACTGTGCTATCAGGACTCCTTTTAACCCATTCAGTTTATAATGACAGCAGTCAGAGGCAACTAATATCTAGTGCTTATAGGAACATGTGTCCTTTGCCCCCTTAGAACTTTAGTTTCCAGGTCATAAAAGGACACGCATTCTCTAGGATTCATCTCTAAATTGCTTTGTGACTAGTGTATCTGTTCTGAATGGACACATGGCATGCATTTGTCACAACTCAACTATACAACCCCAAGGATGAACCTTTAATATGAGGGTGAGGTCTGCACTCTGGCTGTAGAATTAATTTTAATAAACTTTTAGAAAAGACAAATACATCATTTTTCAACACAATCTTCTTGTTTTCAATACACTTTGTCCATCTGTCAACAAGCTTTCACATTCCCTTATTTCAAAATGTTTTAGACTGAGCTTTGAGCCACAAATGCATTGCTGTCTTCATTTCTTCATCAGAGGTGAATCTTTGTCCTCAAAGGGCTGCTTTCAGGGGACCAAACAGGTGAAAGTCCAATGAAGCAAGATCAGGCCTACAGGGAGGATGCTTTAACACCTGAAAATGAAGTTAACAGTGTGGGCAGAGGTGTAAGGACATGCTTTGTCATGCAAGATCACAATGCCCTGGGATAGCAGCCCTCTGCATTTAATCTGAAGTTTAGGCTTCAGCTCCTCCGCGAGCATCTCACTGTAATGAGCATGGTTGATTATTATTTTCCTGATAATTTTCCAATACTGGCTCTTGAGAACCCCAGAAAACTGTAAGCATCAATTTTCCAGCTGATGGTTGACTTTTGAACTTTGTCTTGGTTGACAATTATGGATGTTTCCATTCCATACTCTGCCGCTTACTCATAGGCTTATAGTGATGAATCCATGTCTCGTCACAAATAATTTTTTAAAGAAACTTTTATCTTCCTTCCAGTATCGCATCAGTATTTGTACAAATTTTGTTTTCAGATGTTCAAACGTTTCTGAGTTGTTCAACTTTTCGTGAGTTGTTTCGGTGCCCATCTCGCACAAATTTTTCAAAACATAAGTCTGTTGTGGGTTGTTTTATAGGCAGAGGCATGGCTGGTTTGCAAATGATTTGCCACATAATCTACTGTCACTCATCTATTTGATAGAATCATTTCATGTGCACACTCAATGTTGTCATCAGCCATGGACGTGGACGAGCATTTTAATATAACCAGAGTGCTGAGAATTTTTAACTGACCCTCGTATAAATGTTGACTTTTAGTTAACAGTAATGTGTCAATATTAGTTCCCCAAATGTAACATAATGTGCTAATCATAGGAGAAACTGTGACCATGAGGGAAAGGGGAGTGTATGGAAACTCTGTTTTACACACTTTTTCTGTAAATCTAAAACTACTCTAACAACTAAAGTGTATTACAAACATCCTGTGGCTCTGTGGCTAGCACCCAGGAGGTCACAGCTTCATGAGTTAGGGTGCTGAGCCAGGAAAGCCCTCAAGCACACACAAGACCATTACACAGTTCCTCCTAAACAGTCATCCCTCCACCCACTGGAAACAGAAAAACGTGAACAATTATGGAAGGGAGAATATTGCAGCCCCATTACACCCACCAAGGGAAAGCCTAATTTATATGGCATTTATTATTTATTGGATTTTCCATATTTATTTACAGCACAGTTTTAAAACTAATGAGCACTCACGGTCACAGCCAAAGCAGCATATGGGGGACAGGCTGCACCCAACCCTCGGGGGCTGCACCCAACTGCACAGAATCTATACTTGTTATTGGTGATGGGCGGAGTAAAAAGGGGTCTTTGCTATATTTATGACAGGTTGTTTTGTTTTGTTTCCTGTTTTCATAGATTTGGATGCATGCTTATTCATGAACATGTTTTATTGCCTATGTTATTGTTGTTGTTAAGTGCTGTCAAGTGGGTTCTGACCCATAGCGATCCTGTATAGGGTTTCCGAGGAGTGACTGGTGAGCTTGAACAGCCGACCTTGCAATTCAATAGGCTTTGCAGTCTGGCGCATTAACCCACAGCGCCACACCAATAAAAATGCTCACTTTATTAAAAGAGTCATGGTAGTGCAGCGAGTTAAGTTTTGGGTTGCTAATCAAATGGCCAGAAGTTCAAACCTACCCGCTGCTCCGAAGGGGAAAGATGAGTCTGTCTATTCCTATAAAGACTCACAGTCTCAGAAACCCTAAGGCACAGTTCTACTTTGCCCTATATGGTCTCTGTGAGTTGGCACTAACCTGGTGACTATATTTATCTGATAATTTGTTTGTTTGTTTGCTTGTTTGTTTGTTTGCTTGATCAGTGTCAATGCCCATACAATATCAAACCATACCTGGTTAAAAAGGGAAAATCCACTACATAACGCAAATGAACTACCTGCACCAACTTATGAATAAGTTGCTGTTTTGTTTTGTCTACATAAATATTTAGCTTACAGGTACAGAAGGGACTGGGGGAGATAATAATAAAGTAATAAAAATAGCAATAATAATAATAATTACAGTGTTTGAACAGTTACTAAAAGTGCCAGCCTCTGTGTTAATCATTTAAACTGCATTAATCAATCTGTTACTCACAAAAAATAGTGTCAGCAGAGAGGGAGAGGGGCTGTGTGCTGACAACCGTGCACAGGCTTGCAGGGTATACCCTTTGTTTGGTTGATGATGCATGGAGGGGATTGTAACCATGGCAATGAAATGATATACGATAGGATAAATGTAAAACTAATGTTCTCCCATGTAAACTATCTCATAATTCACAATAAAACATTAAAAAAAATTTTTTTAATTTAATAGTGTCAGATAGAAACTAAAAGGATTATTTTGGAAAGCAGGAAAATGGGGCTCAAAGGTTTTGATTCATTTACTCAAGCGAGCAGCAGAACTAGGATTCAAATCAGGCTTCTCTGACTACAAAGCTATGACCACTACAGTCCAGGCCGTCTCCTAATTCAAGGGAACAAACCAAAAAAACCTACTGCCGTTGAATCAGTTCCAACCCACAGCAATCCTATAGGACAGAGTAGAACTGCTCCCTACGGTTTCCGAGACTGTAAAGTGTTACAGAAGTTGTCCACCTTATCAGTGTCCTTCAGAGTGGCTGGTAGGTTTGAATCACTGACCTTGCAGTTAGCAGCCCAACATGTAATCCATAGTGTCACCAGAGTTCCTTAAAAGGGAACAAAATGGAAAAGTGAAAAATCTTAGCAATGGAATCAGGTGAAGCTGGAAAGGAATGACTAGTTCACACCCTCTGGGTCACACCCTCTGTGTTTTTACATCTGTGGCAGAGTCATTTTAGGATCACTGAGCAACTGGGATGCAGTAACATGATGTGTGTTCCAGAATATGGTATGTGTGTATGTATGTGTGCAATCATATGAGTGAGTGTGTGAGAGAAAGTGTGAATGTGTGTACGAGTGTGTGCATGTGTGTGTAAGAGAGAGAGAGAGTCCAGCACACACCACAGTGAGGAGAGAAGGAGGTGATTGGGTGAACAGCAGAGAGCAGTCAGGCCAAAAGAGGACCCTGAGATGTGTGGAATATTTTAATAATGGTTCTGCAATTGTTGTTGTTGTTGCTATTAAGTGCCATCAAGTTGGTTCTGACCCATAGTGACCCTGTATAGGGTTTCCAAGGAGCAGCTAGTGACCTTGCAGTTCAAAGCAACCTTACGGTCCAGCACATTAACCCAATAGTGAGAAGACCATGGTGACAAAGTGTTTGCAAGTTCCCTCTCTCCTTTCAGGAGTCTACAGACAGGTTCTCCAGGAAGGAAGCCTTAGAGCTTGCTATCAGAAGGAGGGAGGGAGAGAGCAAAAGTGGAAACGGTGTCCCTTGGAAAGGTTATCTGCTCTCATACAGATCAGGTTATTTGCCAAAGGGCAACACTGGAGGTTAATCCCTCAGAATCAAGCCCACAATCAATTAAAAATAACATGACATTCTTTCCCAAGGCTTTAGGATAAGAATGTGATCAATAATGATGGAGCAGGGGTTGTGATGTTGAGACTCATGTGGAGGGATTCATTTCCCTTGCTAGGAACTGCCACCAAACCTCCAGACCATATTTCCCCCCACCAATGGGGAACTGCTTCGAGAAGCTGAAAGGGGTGGGAGATGGTTATCCCTTCTCTATTTCTGCTCAGCAAGTCAGAGGCCTAGTGCTTGTGTCTTTCAGGAATTTGCTGACTCCATGTACCAGCTGGTAACACAGAAGTTCCAAGAGTTAACAGTCAACTTAACCTCCGTGCACACACGCCACAAAGCCCTGGCAGGAATCGTCATGACCAAAGGTAATCTGTCACTCATTTTTTCCTGTAGAAATTTTAATCTGTAAGAAAAGGAGATTTAGGAGAACCCAGGAATCCTCTCTTGTATGCACACAAAAAATATTAATTTTTAAAATAGAATACAGAAACAACAGTGATAATAGTGCATTACCAGCAAAACAATACTGACAGTGGCTATAATACGATGCCTATTCAAAAGCATCTCCATGCAAGCATCCACCATTTCCATGATGAAGGCTGAAATGAGCTTCTGACAGATTTCTTTCTCATTAGTTGTTTTGCCCACATCTCATTCTCAAGGTCAATGTACAATGTTCGTATTCTCAATCATTGGAATCCAAGGTTAGACAAGACCCCTAAATGAGTCATTTCAGATTTATAGGTGAGATCACATTTCCTCCTTCTTCCCTATCACCACCACTACACACTAAGACCTGAGGCTTCTGATTCTGTCAACTTCTAAACTGAGAATGTGTTCACCCTCCCAGCTTCTGTGCCTAAGGAACCAGGGAGATGGAGCAGACTTCAACAAGTGAACGACCGTGCTGTGGAAATGACCTTTCTGAGGGCACTTTTGTTGTCAAAGCATCTAATCCCCATGGTCAAATGGCATTTCTGAGCCTGCTTCAGGCCCGACATGGCATCCATCACTTTCTCGATAGAAGCTGCTCTGTGCAAGGCTGTCTGGAATTGAGGAAGGAGGGGAAGGGAGAGAGGAAAGAAGAGGACAGATTGAGCAGTGGCATTCAGGCTCTCCTTTTAGAGGTTATTCTAGAAATGTACTGAATGCCTATGACGTGCCTGATGCTATTCTGTTGTTGTTAGATGCCATTGAGTCAGTACTGACTCTTAGCAACCTTATACACAACAGAACAAATTGCTGGATCAAAGGGTACATTCATCTGTCATCCAATTAAGAGTCCTAAATTAGCCTTTAAATATACTCCTACAATATTCCCACCCACCATTTATAGGAGTCGATGTTTTCCCACCACCTTTTCAATTCTACATTAGTACACTTTTGTATGTGTTGTTGTTATAGGGATTGTTGAGTCCATTACAACTCATAGCAATCCTGTGCACAACAGAGCAAAACACTGCCAGGTCACATGCCAACCTCATAATCATTGTTTACACTTGAGCCCATTGCTGCGCGCCAATCCATCTCATTGGGGGTCTTCCTCTTTTCTACTGACCCACCACTTTACCAAGCATAATGTCCTTCTCCATGGAGTGATAATATGTCCATTGTATGAGAGACAAAGTCGGGCCATCCTGGCTTCCAAGATACAGTCTGGCTGTACTTCTTCCAACACAGATTTACTTGTTCTTTTGGCAGTCCATGGTACTTTTGATATTCGCCTCCAACACCATAACTCAAATGAATCAATTCTTCTAAAGTCTTCTTTATCCATTGTCCAACTTTCACATGCATATGAGATTATTGAAAATACCATGGCTTGGGTCAAGTGCACCTTAGTCTCAAACTGGCATCTTTGCTCTTCAACACTTTAAAGAGGTCTTATGCAGCAGGTTTGATGAATACAATATGTTGTTTTGATTAAATCTATTCTAATACTGGGAATATAGAAGAGAATAAAATAAGGAATAATTTAAATCCAGTATAAAAAATCTGTAATACAATTACATACACAGTGTTGTAAGATCACAAACCAAAATGTTGGTGATTTTAAATTTTGGGGGTATAACATAGTTGTTGTTGTTTTTTTGCCACTGATTACAGGATAATTTATAAGTTTTGGTCTGCCCCACATCTTGGAAGGAAAAGGTAAAAGAAAGGAGAAAGGGAGATAGGTAAGGATATGAAGGAAAGGAGAAAAAGAAAGACAACAACCATTGTTTCTTCTTTACTGTGTGATATATTTTCAATCCCAAAAGTTTAATCAGTCAAATTTGATCAGTAATTGTTCAGATTTTCCAGATCTGGAGAGGTGGTTGTCTAATGCAAGAGGGCTTCAAAACATTCAAAAAAATATTCCATTATCTTTTCATTCTAGTTTTCCACTAACGTTTTGAAGGTCCCTCATTTGTTTCCACTTTCCTGGGAAACTTAATTCTAGGAAGACTTAGAAGCTACTCACAGACTTTTCATAGAAAACAATAGTATTTTATAAAACCTGTGGAAAATGATACTAAAAATTGCCAGTGTATACACAGTTTTATGTAAAGGCAATAAGAACTAAATTTACTATATGAAAATGAAACTTCACAAGGTAAAGATTCATTAATTAGTGATTTCTCAACATTGAAGAATAAATTGCTGAAATGTGCTTCCCTATTATAAAGGGAAGATTTAATAAATACATTGGTAAAAAAAAAAAAAAAAGATTAGGAAGAAAAGTACAATGTTACTAATAGAAATACTCCCAATATTCATTTTCTTAAGGTTGATGGGCCATTCATTCAAACAAATGCCTAAGAAACTCTAAGAGGAAGCAGTGTGTCTTACTGTAGCCGTTATATACAGCACAGAGTTATCAAATTAAATGTATTTTCAAATAGAACATAGTTCTATTTTACCTCCTCCTTTTTTAGGTGGGATGTCAATTCATTCACATCAGTGAACTCACTTAAAGTTCTTTTCATTTATGAACCTGAGATCATTTTTTATCCTTATAAGGAAGATGATTACAATATAAATTCATAAATTAAACTATAGCATATTTGCTAAAATATTTAGTCTCTCATTCATAGTATCTATAAAATGGACGCCACTTTTTTTCCAGAAAATTATTTCTGGAGTCACCTCTGTGGACTTCCTTCCTTGACTACACAACTGCCATCTTGACATTGTTTGGGCTCTTCTTGGTAGATCCACTCTTTCCAACATCTGTGTCTGTTTCTTGCTTTATTCTCCTTAGTTAGATAGAATGCACCTACAAGCAACATCCTTTTAAACAGTATGTGAGAGATAAACTTAATGAATACTTGCACATTTGGGGATACTTTCAAAGGTTCTCAAGTTACTTTAATAATTTGGCTAGGCAGATAGTTCTAAACTTAACATTACTTTTCCTTGGTATTTTTAAAAGGGTGCACAGCTATCTTGTAGATCAACGTTCCTGGTGAGAAATAGTACATCAGACTGACATTTATTTGCTATGAGCTCCCCACATCCTTCCTGAAGAGACCTTTTTAACATGGATAATTTCTATTTTCTTAAGAATCTGTTTAGATGTGGACCATTCATCGACTCTCACATATTTTCCTGTTTGTCTGTGTATTTTTCCTTGAATTATTAATTTCACAAATCACTTCTTTTAAACATATTTTATTCAGAATTTCTATACTCTGAATTAATCATCTATCTTTTACATTTTCTTTTTTAATTCTTAGGCTCTTTATTTTTTTTCACCTTTGTTTTTGGAGATTTCCTAAACTCATCTTATAGCTCTTTTGTGACCTTTTTTCTTAATTTTATCGATATGCTTTTTCATTGAAGACATACCTCTTTTCCTAAGTTTCTTCCTTTTTCAAGTAATAATCTTCTTGTATTAAACATGCTGTATCTTTTCAAATTCCTCTGAGGCTCTGATTAGCAGTTTTAAAAGTTGTCCTCAGTTTTCTGATCTGTGGTGAGTGGTTGCCTTTGTTTATCTTTACTCTTTCTCTTTTATCCTGTTTATAGTTTTTTTGTCTGAATTCTCATATTTGTGAATAGTAGATAGATTATTATAGACATTTGGCATGGATTTCTTCTCTGATTATGCAAATTGGTCAGTTTTTCCAGTAGGATCTCTTCTAAATAGAAAGGCTGCCTGACACTTCCATTCCAAACAGCAGACACTTTAGAATGGGTGGTCAGGAGCTGGTGATTGGCAAGGGACCACCCAAAATGCCAAATTGGAAAAAGTTTGGGCTGTGAGATATACATTCTAAAGACCCCCTGACTTTCCTCAAGGACAGAAGCTTCTTGTTCTCTCCCAGGATTAGAGAGTTGGCCAAGTGAACCAGGGATTTAACGTAAAAGTAATTCAATGAATCTCCCTGTTTGAGATCCATGTCTCACTCCTACTAAAAGTAGCTCCTACACATGGGCCAAGAAAGTAATAGAAAGTATCAGGAGGTTGAAAGAGGATGGAATGTTCAGGAGAGAAGGAATCCTTCAACCTGAATGACATTTCCCCTCTGAACTGTTCCAAATATGATTTCATATCTTCCTTCTTAAAAGCAGAGAACAATAGAAGAGAACAAATGAGAGCATCAAGCGATTGCTTACAGATGAGGAAAGCACTTTCACTTAAAACATGTGGCCTCATGAATTATTCATGAGTTCTGTCTTCATACTCTCATTATTCCTGGCTTTAGTGCTAGTGAGGAGACCTTCTTGTCAGTCATGCTCAGTCAAAGGGGGAAAAAAATAAGATGGCTTATCATTCAAATCAAGTGTTTCATATTTGTTTCTTTGATACAAACGAGTGAGTTACTAATGGGATGAAGGATCTGCTCAGCCCAATCCAAATGGAAGATAAATAGATTTTTCAATCTATTTAATTGCAAATAGGTCTTTTCATTGTATTTCTTTCTCTTTTTTGGGGGGGGTAGGAGTGGGGAGAGGTAGGATGAGATCATTGAATACATTGATGTATAATTACCATATTTGTATTCAGTGAAAATCTTCATAATGTTGATATTTGAGGACACAAGTGCACCTGTTCCCAAACTGCAACGTTATGGCATCAAATGGTAGTGGTGTGCCATTGAGTCCATTCTGACTCATAGCGATCCACATAGGGTTTCTGAGACTATAAATCTTTATGGGAGTAGAAAGTCTTATCTTTCTCCTATGGAGTGGCTGGTAGATTTGAACTGCTAACCTGGTGGGTAGCAGCCTAACTTGTAACCCGCTATACTAGCAGGACTCCATGACATCAAATAGCCAGTTAAAAAGGATGAAAATTGCTTCCGGTTTGGGGGCAGGCGAGCAGAGACAGATACTGAAAACTCCTCTGCTGAAACCAAAAAAAAAAGTAGAGAAAGAGCAGTCCTCAGAACAGTTGCAGAGGTTTGGATCTTGTTTAAAGTTCCGGGAACCAGTCTCCCATGGCCAACTGTGAAAAAAAATCTGCCTGTGGAAGCAAAATACAGTGATTTCTGAATCAATCCAACCACAGCGGCTGGCAGCCAGAAGTCCTCAGGCCGGAGGGTGAGGCCACAGCCAAGCGGAAGCAGTGACCCAGCACTAGAAGCTGCAGAGCTGCACGTCTGGAGGGAGAAGTGTGACCCATTTCTCATCTTTCACTTTTCATTTTTCATGTATCTTTCCTCTTCATTCCAATCGTGCCCTCACTGCCCAGCCCAGACAACTTCAGGTGGGTGGGAGCACACCCCCAAAAGGGTCCAGCACTGCACCCACAGTTTTCCAATGGCACAGAGAGGAAACCCATAGGCTGCTTCTTATGACATCTGACTCTGGGACCCAGCCCCAAAGTTGACCTAGGTGGGACCCTTTATCCCTGACTGCACAGCAAAGGCCAGTAGACAGTGTCAATCACAATTTCATTTTTTGTTTTTGATTGGTGGTTTCTGTCTCTACTTTTATATTTTTTCTGTCTTTGGTCTTTTTGGCCTCACTCTTCTCCCAGGGGTAGGAGCTTTTTCTCCCTAACTTACCCAAGAAGAGACAGCAACTGTGCCCATATAGTTAAGCTACAAGCATACACTGTAATACCTCGCCATCTGGACAAGAGTCTAAACCAGGTGCTAGGCATTACACATGGAAAAGGAAGCCAATCTCCAAATCATATCCATCAGGAAACAGTCAGCAAGCTCAACAACAAAGCAACATACATCCATTTAAGCATTAAAAATGCACATAACTGCTGAAAATGTCCAAGAAAACACAATTAAAGATCTTAACACATGTTCAAAAACAGAAAAGAGTAACTGAGACAAATGAGCTGGAAGCAGACACAGACTTTCCAGTAGAAGAGAAGGTTCTGGATCTGCCTGAGAAGGAATTCAGAAGAATGATATGGAAACAAATACAAATGCTCTGAAAAGGGGTGGAGGAAAATAAGGAAGAAGTCAGGAAAGTGCTACAAGAGCAATCAAACAAGATATATACGGCATTGGAAACAATCCAAAACCTGCAAAAAGATGTCCAGATGATTAATAATAAAATATCAGAAATGGACAATACACTGAAAGGACAAAGGAGTAGAATGGAAGAGAAGGAAGCCAGAATCAGCAAGCTGGAAGACAAATCTCTTAATACTGCTAAGATAGAAGAGCAAGCAGAACAAAAGGATTAAAAAATCTGAAGAGACTCTAAGATTCATGCTGGATAACACAAAGAGGAATAACTTAAGAATTATCGGCATTCCAGAACAGGAAGAATCACGGAAGAAATCCACGGAAGAGATAGTTGAAGAGCTTCTGGAAGAAAATTTGCCTAACATCTTGAAGGATGAGAAGATAAACATTGAAGAAGCTGAATGTTAGACCCCTAAAGAAATTCACCAAGACATAATACTCAGGCTCTCCAAAATCAAAGACAAGGACAGAATCCTAAAAGCAGCCAGGGAAAACAGAAGTGTTACCTACAAAGGCAAGCAAATCAGATTAAGCTCTGACTTCTCAACAGAAACCATGCAGGCAAGAAGGCAATGGGGAGACATATATAAAACCCTAAAAGAAAAAAATTGCCAACCAAGAATCATCGATCCAGCAAAACTCTCAATCAAATACCATGATGCAATCAAAACATTCCAGGATAAACAGAAGCTAATAGATTTTGTCAAAGTCAATCCAGTGCTTCAAAACATACTAAAGGGAGTTCTTTGGAATGAAAACCAGCAAGCACAGACAACAACCAGAGATTGACAGATGTGGCAACACCACCTGGAACTCAGTCAACAGATAGCAGTGTTCAGAACAGAACAAAATTATAACAATGAATTCAGAGGACCTGTGAGGCCAATCAAAGATCAAAATATTAACAATGGAAAAGACGGGGGAAATATAGGAACAGAGATCCAGGTAGTGAGGAGGTCGAGTAGATGACACAGGGAAAACTTAACAGACTATAGGGAAACCCCATAGAAAATTAACACTTCACAGCTTTCCATGAAAATGAAGATCCAAGCAGAACAAGGAAACATTAAAACTAAGAAGAAACCGACAAGAAATAGCACAAAAAAATATGAATGCAGCACAAGAAGGCATGCAGAACAAAGGAACAAACAGCACCAAAAAAAAAATAACATAATAATAGCAGTTAATCCATACCTATCGATAATTACACTGAATATCAATGGATTAAATGCACCAGTGAAGAGACAGAGGTTGGCTAAATGGATAAGAAAACAAAACCCTTCAATATGCTGCCTGCAAGAGACACACCTTACACACAAAGACAAAAACAGACTAAAAGTTAAAGGATGGAAAAAGATATACCAAGTTAACAGCAATAAAAAACAAGCAGGAGTGGCAATACTAATCTCTGATAAAATAAACTTTAAGGCAAAAACCACCATAATAGATAAAGAAGGATACTATCTCATTATTAAAGGGTCAATTGAGCAAGATGACATAACCATGATTAACATCTATGCTCTAAAAGATATATAGAGCAAACCCTACTAGAATTGAAGAAAAAAATAAATAAATCTACAATTAAAGTGGGAGATTTTAATATGTCACTTTCAAAAAGGGATAGAACAACCAGAAAGAAAATTGACAAAGCTATAGAGGAACTAAATAGCATAATCAACCTCTTAGACATGTACAGGGCATTCAACCCAACAACAGCACAATACACATTCTTTTCCAATGCACATGCAACATTCTCCAGAATAGACCATGTGTTAGGTTACAAAGCAAGCCTCCATAAATTTCTCTTTAATTTATCAGCTGGATATGAGTATATATGATTGAAAGAAACTGTGATTTCAATGTATTTGCACCTCCACTCCCTAGAGTTGGGCCTTCAATAAGTTAAAACACTCAATCGATGCTTAACAAATGAATGCATGAAGGAAAACAGAATCTTTACACCATTGAGATTATAAGGCAAGAACTACCAGTGAATGCCCATCAGTTGAATTATGAGTTAGCCTCTAGTTTAGCTTTACTTGAAGTATGAGTTAATCTTTAGTGTCATGGTCAGATTTATTTTTAAGATGTTCTCAAGTGTATTTTGCATATTTAATAGTGCCAAACAAGCCCTCCTATTCTTATATGAAGAGCTTTAAAGTCAATATAAGTAAAAAAAAGAATTCATCACTTTTAATGGGATTCCAGAAAGAAAAATTCTAGAAAAATTCAGTTTGCAGATACACAAATATGATTACAGGGAAAATAAGACATATGCAACAATAATAAGTAGAAAATACAGCATTTAAAACTGAGTCAGATATAATGTGAAAGATTTTACATGAGTTTATGTACTCCTAAAATAAACTGGATCCCCAGTGACCCACTACCTAGTCGATTCTGACCCATAGCAACCTTAGAAGACAGCATAGAACTATCCCCATTTACAGAGGTGACGATTCAAATATAGATGGTTAGAACACATTAGCACAGACTCAAGTGAGTGGACTTATAGACTTGTCTGACTCAAATCCCTGTCCTCTGGAGCCCTGTTACAGTCTGCCAACCAGTGCCTGCATTGTTAATATCTTTTATATATTTATAGTCATTCATAGGAGAACACCCATCAAAAACCGACACATAGCTTATTTACCTCATAAAAATTAATGTATTTGCAATATTTAGAGAATAAGAGCTCCCAGGGACCACTGGTGCCTTCTAATTTGCGGAGACAGCCATAAATCAAAACTCTAATAGAAGAAAAAAAAGCAACTCTCCTGTCAAAACTTAAAATGTTTTCTTTTAGTCTCCATACTAAACCCCTTGCCATCAAGTGGATTTCAACTTATCTTAACCCTAGAGAACAGAGGAGAACGGCCCTATAGAATTTCCATGATTGTAAATCTTTACAGAAATAGACGGCCACATCTTTCTCTCACAGAGTGGGCTGGTGGGTATGTACCACTGAACCTGAGGTTAGCAGCTGAGTTCTTAACCACTGTGCTATCAGGGATCCTTCCTTTCAGTCTTAGTTCATTCAAATTCCCCAAATACCAACTGCACAGGAGCCAGGCATGTTCAAATTCAGCTCCTTTTAAACTAGTCGGGTGGGGGGATGAGAGAATGAACACAGAAACTATCAAGAAAGAATGGAATTGACTTACAGGAAAAGATTACAAATATCAAACATAGACATTGACTCAGAAGTGGGACTGTCCGTAGATTCAGATTTTCTCTACAAAAGCTAGGGGAATGAAAACAAAAGGAAGGCAGGGAGTTTGTACAGATAATATCTGAGTAATGGAGTGAAATTGTGCAGAAGATCATTTAGGCTGAATATTGAGAGAAGTTCCCTAATGCTAAATAAAAAGAAATTGTGGACTCGTCTTTCTCCAGGGAAGGTGGAGAAACCCTATTACTTGAGTCATTAAACTGCAATGGACACAGCACTAGAAAAGAGAGGGTAGGAATCAATTATACAGCTGTGATAATCTAGATACCAAACTTGGAACACAGTGCCACCAAATCAATTCCAACTCATATCGACCCTTGATAGGGTTTCTGAGACTGTTAAGTCTTTGTGGGAGCATAAAGCCTCATCTTTCTCCCAAGGAGCGACTAGAGGGTTTGAACAGCCTGCCTTGTGCTTAGCAGTCCAGTACTTATCCTACAGCTCACCAAGACTCCTAGATCGTTTATATGTGTGATAAAAATCATTCATTTCTGCCTCAGCATGCTATAGTTTTGAGATTTTTTAAAAAAATAATTTTACTCTTTGACATGGCAAATATAATTTTTATTCTTTGAAACTTCGTAATCTTTTCCCTCCAAAATCAGATATAATTTTAGGAAATAGCTAACCTAAGCACTGGGACAGGTTAAGGATAATTTAGTCCCAGTTGAATAAGTAAAAATGCATTCCCAGAGTTTGCTTAGGGTAGGGCAGCTGAGATGGGTAGGTAGCGTTGGGGGAGATGCCAATTCCACCGTGTTGTATGAGAGGACTTCAAAAAGTTCATGGAAAATTCCATTATCTTTTCAGTCAGTTTTTACACTACCATTTTGAAGCCCCCTCGTATACTTATATGTAGGTCAGCTTGAGAGGAAGCTAGTGTGGTCTCATTCTTTGCTGTTGTTTTTGTTAAGTGCCGTTGAGTCGGTTCCGACCCATAGTGACCCTGTACAAGGTTTCTGAGGGTGTAAATCTTTACGGGAGTAGAAAGCCTCATCTTTCTCCCACGGAGCGGCTGGTAGTTTCAAACCGCTAACCTTAAGTTCCGCAGCCCGATTCGTAACCACTACGCTACCAGAGCTCATTCTTAGGTCCTTGGAAACAATTTCTCTGGAAGCCAGAAAGATGAGGACTCCTTTAAAGGAGTGGGCAGGCCAATTCCCTGAGGCTAAAGAGCGAAATGCAAGAAGCCAACCAGACCAATACACTCTTATCTGCATTGAAGAGGATTGTTAAGTGCCCCAGAACCCATTCCAACTCACATCGACCCTGGATAGTTTCCAAGGAGCAGCTGGTGGTTTTGAACCACTGACCTGTGGTTCGCAATCCAGTGCTTATCCTACAGCGCCACACAGGTATTAAATCTCCAGGGTGGGAGAGAGGAAAGGGACATTCTCTTAAAAAAAAAACTCATGAAAGTGCATATAAGACAAGGCATGAGCTTTAAATAACCATCAGTCTCTAGAGCTCATGACTATCATAACCAAATGTTTTCTTTACCCAGGACTGTCCTAACAAAATACCACAAAGTTAGTGTTACTGGAAGTCAGAATAGAAACTGGTTTGGTTTTTTTGTTTTGTTTTGGGTTATGTTTTTGTTTTTTTGTTTTTTTGGTAGATGGCTTTAAAGAACAGATCTTTATTTTCTCAGAATTCTGATGTCTAGAAGTCCAAATCAGGATAACAACCATGTGGACCCCTTCTGAAGGCTTAGAGAGAGGACTTGTTCTGTACCCCTTCCCTAGTTTCTGGTGTCTCCCTCAATCCTTGGCATTCCTTTACTGCTTATCAAAGTCAGCTGATGTCTGTGCCTCCCCTGGAAGTGATTTGGTTTCCCTGACTGTTCTTCTTTCTATAAAACCACTTGGAGGAATTAGAATTAAGACTATCTTTCAGCTCTATGACCTAATTTCATTAAACTGATAACAAAAGAAAAATTATATTTCCAAACAAGGTCACACTCACCTTACAAGGGGTTAAGATTCCAGCATATAATTTGGAGGACAAAACTGACTCTATAATGCAAGGTCATTTACAACATTTTGCTATTTACAACTCCTCCTTCCCCAATTTCAACCCTAAGGATGACAGATGGTCTGGTAAATGAGGCAGGGGACCAATGGTTAAGTGCTCAACTGCTAACCAAAAGGTTGATAGTTCAAATCTACTTAGAGGCATCTCAGAAGAAAAGTGTGGAGATCTACTTCTGAAGAATCAGTCATTGAAAAAGATGGCGGATCGGTTGGAAGTATAGTGACGAGCTCTGCTGAGAACAACACAGAATACAGGACCAAGAAGGCTCAGGGAATGGTTCCAGTACTCTGAACCACATATAAAGGAATATTTAGAAGGTTGGAAGACTTACAGCTGGGGAGTTTGTGGCAGAAGCAAGAAATCCATTGCATCCTCTTTC
>NW_006408794.1:2097423-2100830 GCF_000296735.1 Chrysochloris asiatica
AACCCTGTGGACCACTGTTGTACCCTGACACACATGGGGTCACCATGAGTTGTGGCTGACTTGACAACAACAGAGGAACAGAAAGCATCACCAAACAAATGTGAAGGGGCAGTGAGAGAGGAAAAAATTAAGTTTATTTTGTTGTTTTCTAATTACGCCTAAAAGAATACTGCTTACTCTGCTATAAGGTTACATAGAAATCATTCTGAATATGACCCTGTAAAGAAAGCTTGATTGATTTTAGTTTAAAAAAACAACACCAAACAAAACAAAACATGGCTATAGCTAATGCCCATCTCCTCTCCTTCTTAATTGCATTCTTCAATCACCAACTTTGATAAGGTACATAATATACTGCAGCTACCTCATTTGCTCACCTGTAAAATAGGATAATCATAAACTCACCTTTCAAAGCACTAAAGCAGTACTGAGACACAATGTTCAAAGCACGTTGTGGTTGTGGCTGTGTGCCATCTAGTCAGTTCCAACTCACAGTGATCCTGTTTCCAAAAAGTCTGAACCATAGACCTTGCAGTTAGCAGTCCAGTGCTTATCCTACAGCACCACACCAGGACTACAAAACTTGTTAGGCATTATGATCTCCCATCACAGAAATGACTTGTACAGATGGGGCCACCAATCGGAAAATAAAAAAAAAAGTTTAATTGGTAATATGCTACCCAATTTAAATTATTTATATAATAAATCACTTTTTTTTTTTTCAAGTTGCTGTCAAGTCTATCCTGATTCATTGACACCCATATATACAAAGCAGAATTGAAAACTATAGGGTTTTCAATGACTGTGACCATTTGAAAGTAGATTGCAAAGCACTTCTGTTGTTGTTGTTGTTGTTGTTAGGTGCCATCGAGTCGGTACCGACTCATAGCGACTTTATATACAGCAGAATGAAACACTGCCCTGTTCTGGGCCAACCTCACTATTGTTGACATGCTTGAGCCCACTAGGTCTATTTATGGTTAGTTGTTGCTAAGTGCTGGCGACTCGATTCCGACCCATAGCAACCCTGTATAGGGTTTCCAAGGAGCAGCTGGTGAGCTTGAACTACCTATCCAGCAGTTCAAATGGCTTTGCAGTCTGAGGCATTAGCCCACAGGGCCACACACCAGTAGCAAGCACTTAACCATGTCAACACCCAAGAATTCCTATTTACATTATAAAGATGTTTAAAAGGACTGTGTTGGGTGCTTTTAAAAAATCATTCATCTTCACTAACTGCTATACAAGCCTAAGGAGCCCTGGCAGCATAGTGGTTACGCTTTAGGCTGCTAAAGGAAAGTTCAGCAGTTCAAACCTACCAGCTGCTCCTGTAAGATCAGACATCTGCTCCTAAAAAGATTTACACCCTAGGAAACCCTACACAGGGTCACTATGTGTTGGAAATGATACAACAGCACACCACCACCACAATAAAAGGCTAGTTTCTTAGCAGGTTTAAGATTCCATTGGTGTTAATATGACACACATGTGTCTCACAAGGTGCTTCAAAGTCAAATGTCTGGAGTCATTGGAAACCAGGCAAGCATATGGTATGTTCGGGGGTGGGGTGAGATTTAATGTTCAAAACTGTTCTCTGACAAATCCTCTTTGTCCAAGGCGCAACCATATACCCATAATAGACATCTAGATTTAACTTAAATGTATGTTTTATGAGTTTATAGTTGCCACTTTTGAATATATATATTAGTTGCCAGAATTATGGTTTCTAGTCTTTTGAATATGAATATTCATCATTTATGCAAGTTAATTATAATTTTTATTGCAATATACTGTTTAGGAGACATAATACATTTTATCAAAAATTACAGAAAGCCTCCCTCCTATTGCTAGTTCCCATCACCCCCTCATGGCCCACACATGTAGTCGTTTTCTTCATTGTCTTGGATATTGTTGGGAGAGGAGATGGGTCATAGGTCCTGAGCATCCTGCAAGGTTCTGGCCACTCTGTGTTGAACTTTTCTCAGGGCTGTGCAGTGAACAATCTTGAGGAATGTTCCCTTCTGGAACAAAGAGCAGGCTACTTACTTACTGCTTACTAGAAAGTGGTGAATTACCCAAGTTTTGTGTTACTCAGGGCAGCTCAAACCCACTGTGTGTGTAGCTTTCACTTGGGCCCCTCCACATTGTCCCCATGGGACTTGGAGGGGCAATAGGTGCCAAGACAATTGTGGTGCTTGTCCTGCCTGCTGTGCTGTGAGTAGTAAAGTCCTTTGTCTCTGACCCAGGAATCTCTTGTCTTCTGTCAGCTGTCAGCACCAATGAAACAGTACAAGCTAATTTATTATCTTGTAAGGAAGATAAAATCCGACCTGACAGATATTGTTTTTGAGTTTCTCTGTGCATATGCAAGGAAATGCACTTATGTTCTTCTCTTTCCCTGCTTAAGCACAAAAAGTAGTATATTAAACATGTCTTGCACCTTGCTTTCATCACTTAACAATATATATTCGAGATCTTTCTACATCGGTAGGAGAGAGTCCTACTCCGTCTTATAAATTAACTAGTTGCCATCCAATCAATTCTAACTCATGGCAGCCCATATGTGTCAATCAGAACAGAACTGTATTCAGATGGCTGATCTTTTTGGAAGATTTCCAGGCCTTTCTTTAGAGGCATTTCTGATTGAACTCAAACCTGTGACCTTTCATTTAGCAACTGGGTGCATTTATTATCTGTACCTCCCAGGAACTCTATTTAACAGTTCCTAGGAGTCCTGGTGTGGCACTGTGGGTTAATGTGCCAGACTACAAAGCTGTTTGAACTGCAAGGTCGGCGGTTCAAGCTCACCAACTGCTCCTCAGAAACCCTATACAGGGTCGCTGTGGGTTGGAACCGACTCAATGACACTTCACAACAACAACAACAACAACAGTATTCCAATATACTGATTATTTAACCAGTTCCCTTGTGATACATACTTAGGTTATTGATACTGTTTTGCTATTGCAAACATTGCTGTAGTAAATAACTTTTCACATACTTACTTTCACACATGTGCAAGCATATGTGTAAAATAAATTCCCAGAATTGGAATTGCTGGATCAAAGGGTACATTCATTTGTCATCCAATTAAGATTCCTAAATTAGCTTTCAAATATACTCCAACAATTTCCCACCCACCATTTATAGGAGTGGATGTTTTCCCACCGCCTTTTCAATTCTACATTAGTACACTTTCATATGTGTTGTTGTGATAGGGATTGTTGAGTCAGTTATGACTCACAGCAGTCCTATGCACAACAGAGCAAAACACTGCCCGATCCCATTCAAACCTCCCAATTATTGTTTACACTTGAGCCCATTGCTGCTCCCACTGTGCTAATCCATCTCATTGGGGGTCTTCCTCTTTTTCACTGACCCTCCATTTTAACAACCATGATTTCCTT
>NW_006408794.1:2101470-2103547 GCF_000296735.1 Chrysochloris asiatica
TTTTTTTTTTTTTCCCATAGATTTAAGAGCCATTTGCTTTTCTTTCTGTAAACTGTATTTTCTTATCCTTTGACAATTATTACATTGGGTTGTTATTGTTTTGTTGTTCTTATTTCTAGATGTTGTTTGCATGTTAGGGAAATCAGTGTTTTGTTTATGACATAAATTGTAATTTTCCCCAGTTTTACATTTTTTTTACTGCCTTTAAGATATTTTTCTTGATAGGTTTTTTTTTTTTAACCCATTTTTATAGCTTTTGGACTTTGAATTGTAATTATAAAGGTCTTGCATCACCAAATTTATAAGATTTTATGTTTTCTTGTACCGCCTTTATATTCTCATTTTACACTTAAATCATTTGCAATTTATCCTGTTATATGGTACAAGGCAAAGATCCAGTTATATTTTTCAGATGAATTTTCAGTTTATAGAAAGCATTAATTGAATGTCAATATTGTTATTAAGTGTAGTCGAGTTGGTACTGACTCCTAGTGACTGTAGGGTTTCCGAGGAGTGCCTGGTGTGTTTGAACCTGTGATCTTGCAGTTAGCAGTCCAGTGCTCATCCTACAGTGCCACACCAGGATAGTGTCTCTTTTTCACCAATGGTTTAAGATGTTATTACCTCTGTCATCTTCTTATATGTGTCTGGTGATTTCTTGACTCTACTCTGTTCCATTTTTCTGTGATTTCATGCATCATTGCCATAATATTTTGGTATTAAAACTTTGTAATATATTTGCTAACTACTAGGGTTTGTTTGTTTGTAGAGTTGTTATTATTGTTAAGTCCCGTCAAGTCAGTTCCATATAAGTTTTCTGAGGAGCAGCTGGTGGATTTGAACCACAAACCTTATGGTCTGAAGTCCAGGGCTGATTCTATAGCACCACAGCAAGGGTCCCTATGTAGAGTAACTAGAATTAATGTAAGAAATGAAGAATCTAAATTTCAAAAGGCAATTTGAAAAGGAAAACAGCAAATTTCAAAGCCAGCTTGAAAAGACAAAGTAAAATATTAAATGAAATATTCACAGACCTGGAATTAAAAATAAGAGAAGAACACACTCAGCATTCCTCAAGCTGAAGGAACTGAAGAAAAATTCAAGCTTCTGGTTGCAATATTGGGCAAAATACTGAATGAGCAGGAAGCATAAAAAATTTTAAAAGAAGATAGAAGGAACAGAGTCACTATACTAAAGGAATTGGTCAATATTTAACCGTATCATGAGGTAGCTTATGGTCGAGAACCAATGGTACTGAAGGAAAAAATTCAAACTGCACTGAAGGTATTAGTGAAAAAACGGGACTCTAGGAATTGATGGAATTCCCATGGAAATGTTTCAAAAAACTGCTGCCATGCTAGAGGCACTCATTAGTCTATGCCAAGGAATTTGGAAGACTGCTAGCTGGCCAATCAACTGGACTTTATCTGTATTTGTGCCCAGCCCAAAGAAAGGTGACCCAACAGAATGCAGTAATTATAAAACAATATCACTAATATCACATTCAATTTTGCAGAAGATGCTTCAAAAACAGTTGCAGCAGTGCATTGATAGGGAGCCGTCAGAAATTCAAGCTGGATTCAGAAGAGGACATGAAACAAGGGACATCGTTGTTGATATCAGATGGATCTTGGCTGAAAGCAGAAAATACAAGAAAGATGTTTACTTGTGTTTTATTGACTCATAACAAACTAGAATAACATTACAAAGAATGGGAATCTAGAACACTTAATTGTTCTCGTGCAGAACCTATACATAGATCAAGAAGCAGACATTTGAAGGGAACAAGGGAATACTATGAGGTTTAAAATAAGGAAAGGTGTGCATCAGGGTTATATCCTTTACCATACTTATTCAATCTGTACACTAAGCAAATAATCCAAGAAGCTGGACTACCTGAAGAAGAAATTACTCCACTAAGGATTAAAGAAAGGCTCATTAACAATCTGAGATATACAGAGGACAAAACATTGCTTGCTGAAAGCAAAGACTAGTTAAAGCACTTGCTAATGAAGATCAAAGAATCTAGCCTACAGTATGGATTAAAAGTCAATGTAAAGGGAAAAAAAAATCCTCA
>NW_006408794.1:2105258-2125905 GCF_000296735.1 Chrysochloris asiatica
CTGTAGGATGAGCACTAGACCAGAGGTTGATTTGAACAGTAAGGTCGGTGGTTCAAACCCACCAGCTACTCTTCAGAAACCCTATACAGGGTCACTGTGGGATGGAACCGACTCGAATTAACAACAACATTGTACCTCGAATTTTTCCATTGCTACTCACAGCTGAGAGCCATCTGTAGTTTCTTTCTTGTGTAGCCTCAGTGGATAGATCAATAATACAGTCATTTCATAAGAAAATAATATGGAGGCTTATTTTTCTTATCTTTCTGCACTCTGGAATAGTTTCAGTAGTCTTGGAATCATTTGTTACTTAAAGATTTGGTATAATTCTTATACAAAATTAGCGAGGTTTGGTGCTTTGGTGGGAGAGAGTGATCATTCTTTGATTGTGTTCTCTCTTTATTCTATCAAAATCAGGATGTTCATATTTTCTACACTTATTACTCATGGTGTTCTGCTCTCAGTGTCATTCAATATCAAAATTGATTGGGGGTAAAGAGATGACCAGACACTGCTATGGTTGGATACTATTTATACAGGGATTTGCATTGATGTGTTACAGTAGCATCATATGATCAATGGTAACACTTTGTAGTGGACACTGCTGGTGTCACCTCCAGCTCCCTTCAGGCGGCTGATGCACCCATTCCTCAGTTGCCCTGAGTGCCTGCTGTGAACAGTAAGAGCTGTAGTCTTCTCAGGAGAATTGCCCTTGGTCAATGGAAGTCAGCACACCAGGAAATGCCTGGAAGTTTATGACTCACCAACTGAGACTGTACACAGCTAGTGACTGACAGATGGGTAGTATAAAACTCAGTGTCCTTGCCTCAAGGCAGAATAACTCTAGTGTGCCATTCATATTCTGAAGCTTTCAATGGGACCAAAGTGAAACCAGACTTGGAGTGCTCGCTGTCTAGCTTCTTTCCCTGCCCTATCCTGTCTCCCTCACTTTCTTCCATGTTTCTCCTGAGAGCACTCTCTCAATAAATCTCGAGCTTAAGTACCCCTGCCTCTACCTCTGCTTCTAAGTAACACATTATTAATTTCAAAGATTTATTTTGTCTTCAAGCTTCATTTGATATACAGGTGACTTTGTGGCCTCTTTGCAATGGCTATTCATCCCCCCAGGAATCAACAGACTCCATATTGGGAACCACAGTGCCACAAGTAGAAAGTATGAAGTATTGTTTTGGTCTTAATAATAAATTCCTGTGTTTCCACCCATTTCTACTGTTCCAAATATGATTAAATTCAGCTGTGGTTGTTAAGTGCTGTCCAGTCAGTTCTGACTCATAGCAACCCTATATATCTGGTGAGTTTGAACTGTCAACCTTGTCGTTAGCAGTTTCACGCTTGTCCTATAGTGCCACACCAGGACTCCTAAATTCAGATATGAAGAACTAATATTTATAAAAAGTGAAAAATCATTTTACTTCAATATAATAAAAGTACTATTTCTCTGACACAGTAGCCACATCAGTGTCCTGATGTAGCACTCTAGGAAAAACACTGGACTGCCAAAGTCAATGGTTCAAATCCACCAGCTGCTTTTTGAAAACCGTATACAGGGTCTCTGTGAGTCAGAACTGAGTCAATGGCACTTAACAACAACAACAACAATTTCTCTGATCATGAAATAATGTGACAAATACTTCATTATCTTATAGTAATTATGGGCCATCAGTAGGATAATTTATTATCATTACACTAGAAACATGTAACAGGACAGTAAAGAAAAAGTCCTGCTTGCTTGAATGCTAGTTGGCAAAGGTTGTTAAACTTTTTATGTTAGTATTTTCAACTGATACTGGTTAATGTTCATTTGAACCACAAGGTCGGTGGTTCAAACTCACCAGCCACTCCTCAGAAACCCTATGCAGGGTTGCTATGAGTCGGAATGAATTCAATGGCGACTTATCAACAACAATAACAGCACAGTGTTACTCTTCTCCGTTCTCCTAAATTAAAACTGCCATCCTTGAATTTGACTCTTCTTCATAATTTTTTAATGTTTTTCAATATTTCATATGTACTTCTTGAGTGTGTGTTTTGACTTCTTCCTTTTCTTCAGCCTGTCTATGGATTGCTCAAATCCTTTCATTCATTTTTGATAACGTTTTCTTGGATTCCCCTAAATTCTCACTATATAATGTCCATACTCTAAACAATTTGCAGAGGCACCCATCTGGCATCCCAGTTTTCTCTTTCCTCCTCATTCAGTCCATCTACACATTATTTATGAAGCTCTGCTCGTGCAATGGTTAAGTGTGCAGTTGCTAACTAAAAGAACTGGCAGTTTGAACCCACCTATGTAGCAGAAAGATCTGTGGGTTTGCTCCTGTGAAGATTGCTGTTTGGGTTGTTCTTAGGTGCCATTGACTTTGGTTCCCACTCATAGTGACCTTGCGCACAACAGAATGAAATGTTGCCCAGTCCTCTGCCACTCTCGTAGTTATTGCGACATTTGAACCATGGTTATAGCCACTGTATCAATCCATCTCACATTTTGAGTGCCTTCCAACCTGAGGGGCTCATCTTCCATCACGACATGAGACAATGCCCTATTGCTGACACTAGCCTTATTGTAGGAGCTGAACACTAGGTCCTTCTTCCTAATCGATCTTAATCTGGAAGTTCTGGAAGTATGACAAACAAACAGACAAGTGGTAGCTTGTGTGTTGCCTTGATGCTGGAAGCTATGCCATTGATATTTCAAATACTAACGAAGTCATCCATGGTGGACAGGTTTCACTGGAGTTTCCAGAATAAAGTAGACTAGGAAAAAAGGTCTGGCAGTCATCAGCCAAAGAAAAGTTTATAGCTGACAAGAGAACTTTTTCCAGCTTACTTGGTTTTGCCACGTCATCAGGAGGAATCATTTGCTAGAGGAAGACGTTGTGTTTGGTGAAGTAGCCAGTGAGGTGAGGGAAACCCACATTGGGATAGACTGACACGTAATAAGACGGTAATGAACTAGCAATCGTGACGTGGTCCCAGGACCAGGCAACATTTACCCTGCTGCTGTACATTTGCTCACCACAAGTTGAAGTTGACTCCAAGACAGCTATCTACTACACAAGCCAAAGTAGACTTTTCATTGTCCCCCCAAATTTGTCTTGTGCCTCCTCCGATCATAGCTTTCATCACTGTGTTTATTTTGTCTGGAATGCTTCCTCTCTCCCACTCTTTATGTCTGGGTAGCAAAGTCAGCCCATTCTTTAAGACTCATTTCAGATACAAGTTCCACCATGAGCTTTCTGTATATGAAGTAGGAAGCTCTCTCTCCGTCTCTCTATGAATTCTAGTGGCACTTTTGAGTATAGTACTTACACAGTATTCATCACACAATATCTTATCCTGTAGACATTTCTGTCTCTAAAGCAACTTGCTAAATGCATGGTAAATCCTTTGAAGGATAGAACTGTGCCTGAAATGTCTTTGTGTTTCCTATGTTTCTTAGCATGGTGGTGGCGCATAGGAAGTAGAATTAATAAAAAACGAATACACAAATAATGCATTTTTTGGGCCACATAATTGTACAAGAGTCTGGAGTGAAGTGGAGTTAAGGATTAATGAGTGGTGAAAGGAATGGAATTTCTTTTTTCTACAACTCTTGTTTTCATGGAATCAAATGAGGAGAATCAGACCAGTGCCTCAAGAGAAACAGTACCAGTTCTGAAATTTTTGTGCATTTCTAAATAAAAATTTTAATGAAATAAATACAAATGCTATTTCCTATCACTCTAGTGGGTTCTGGTGTGACACTGGAGAATAGGTGGTGATGGTGGTTATGTGCTGTGGAGTCGGTTCCAACTCATAGTGACCCTGCATAGCGTGTCCAAGGCTGTAAATCTTTATGGAAGCAGAAAGCCTCATCTTTCTCCCATGAAACGGCTGGTAGTTTGGAACTGCTGACATTGAGATTAGCACCCGACTTGCGACTACTACACTACCAGAGCTGCTTGTAGGATAAGTACTGTACTGTTTTAACTACAAGCCTGTGGTTCAAACCCACTAGCTGCTCCTTGGAAACCCTATATAGGGTTGCTACAAGTCAGAATCCACTGACAGCACTTAACAACAACATCACTCTAATACCTGCTTTAAGTAAGCTGGAATCTGTAAAAAACGATTTCTACATTTAAAAAGTTATCTCATTGACTTTACCAGTCAATGTGTCATTTGATAAATATTTAGTTAGAGTCTGGCTCCCTGGTGGTCTCCAAGAGCTAAGTGAGCAGCTGACTCACCCTGACTCCCTACAGAAATAAATGCTGTTTATAAATGATTGTCAATTCAACCTCTTGACCCATTCCCAGCTGGGAGGCTGGAATTTGACAGTGTGTGGAAAACAAAGCATTGTCAAGTGAAAGAATGACTGACTTCACAGGGATATTCGGACTTTACAAAGAGAAAAGCAGCTGGAATGGTAGCTGCTTTTAGTCAGTCCTGGTGAGAAAAACACAAGGGTTTTAGTTGGACTATATTTTTGCTTCCATTAAAGCAAGCAATGTAACTGATACTTTGTGACCAAAATGCATAAAAGCAAATGGGTTCTGAAAACTGCCTAGTGTTTTCTGAGATCATAATGCCAGCCAAATTCTGAGAGAGAGAGTAAATGCTACAAACAACCTAGCTAAGACTTCTGAGTATGATTTTAGGTACATGTAAACAGCGACCACCAGGAGAAGCCAGATGGTAAGCAACAGAAGTGGTGAGCAGGTGGGTGAGAGACAGCGGTTAAGTGCTGAGAATCATCTTTGCCAGAGGAATGAAGGAAACAGGACAATGATAAACCAAACAAATAGAGCTCACAGGTAGCAGGGAAAGAATCAAGCATATGGTTGTGGTCATTTTTGGGGGGGAGGTGGAGCCTCATCCATCTGTTACAAATCTCACTTCACATATTTGGTTGCTCCTTTGACTGTATTCTAATGAGTATGTATATGTTTGCTGAAACCCTTCCTTTCCTCCCTCAGTTGTCATTCTTCCTTCTGGTTTAATTTGCAGCCATTTATTCTTCCCTTCTTTCTTTCTATTCTCCCTTTTTTATCTTATAAAGAACAGTCCAAACAATGTGTGTTGGAGAATGAAGGAAGATGTCATAAAGGCTTTCGAGTTCAGGTAGAAATGTTCATGCTAAATCAGCAAGTATCAAGTACTTATGATATGGCCAGCACTTTGGCCTTTAGGAAAGTAAGTATTATAAAAGCTAGAAGGTTCTCTTTCATGTGCCCTTACTTTCCATATTAATGGTTTTAAGAAGAGAACTCAAGAACATGGAGTGTGATTGACTGCTAAATTTTCAAACATGCACTGACCACAGACAGCACAGAATCTAGAACCCAGTGACCAGCAGACAGCTACTGAAATGTACAATAGTAATTGATTGTTCAACCCCTAGTCACATGACTTCCATTTGCACTGCTTAGAAAATGGGCTGGTCCTAGAAACAGAATTTGCAGACATGGGTGATTACAGGAGACTCAGGCCAGCTTCCCAGGTGTCTGTAGAAAAAGCAGTCCCTGTTCTTTGAAAGTGCCTGGAGCATCCTTTCCAGAGCCTACTGAGCACAGATACTAGTGAATGTTATCTAGGGATCCTTAGGGGGTACCACTAGTAGGGGAAGAAGCAGGCTTGAAATGGAAGGAGCAATAGAGACCTAAAACTGCCCACTACAGGAAGTTTATTAGCTCAAGCATACAAAAAAGTTTATGGGAAAATGGAATTAAAAGATAATGCAATTTGTCCAGAAATGTTCTGAAGACCCTTCATACTTGTTAAATTGTCCTAGGCAATCTGCTTTATTCTGTGCCCTCCCTTTGAGGCCCTTAGGATATGTTGTGAAAATCCTGGTATCTTTAAGGAGTTCACAATCTAAATAAAGACAAAGTATAAATACGTATAGAGCTCGGGAAGCTTTACTAGAGCAGCAGAAAGAATAAACTTTGAATTGTGTTTGTTCTCTTCCACTTGGGTTCAGACTCCAACTTGCAAGTTCATTTTTGTCCGAATAGAACTGTGCTCTGTAGGGTTTTCAGTGGTCGTTTTTTGTTTTTTTGTTTTCTCAAATTTAGATTGCCAGGCCTTTCTTTTGAGGCACCTCTGGGGGTACTCAAACCTCCCACCTTTTGGTTAACAGCTGAGTAAATTAGCCATTTACACCACTCAGGGACTCCCAAGATCTCTTACAGTCTCCTTAAACAAAGGTGGTTAATACGACAAAGACAATAAGTTTGGGACTTGTTTTTGAGGTTTCATTTGATTTTATTTTTAATATTTGCAGAGAATATATATTTTGATTAAGGAGATTCTTTGGACTAGGCTAAAATTAAACATCATCCTGTGAAAAGTCACACTTGAAGCTTCCATGTCCTTTTTATGTTATTATCAATAGTTTTTTTTTCAACTACCATGTGTACAGGAGCATTAAAAAATAGTAATCCCTTGAGACACTTTACAAGTTTATCCAAGACTGTTTCTGAAAGAGCTGCTAGAGTTCTCTCAGTTGGTCACATTTGATGGCTAGAGCCAAATGGAGGTCTACTTTCCTAATTTTCAAAACAAATTTACAAAAATACATTGTGTTCGAGGTTCTCTAAACCCTACGAGTCAGTTGATGTCTAACCGTAGTAAAAGCCACAGGAAAGATTGAAAAAAAACAAGGGGATTGTGGGATGGGTCTGTGCATGCTCCAGAGTTGATCAAGAATTTGAGACTGTGAGTTAATGCACTAAACTGCAAAGTCGATGGTTCAAGCTCACCAGCTGCTCCTCGGAAACCCTATACAGGGTCGCTATGGGTTGGAACTGACTCGACAGCACTTAACAACAACAACAATGATGATGAGATGTCCTGGTATGGTGCTTTAGGATAAGCACTGGTCTCCTAACCAAACTGTCAGGAGTTCAAACCCACCAGCCACTCGGAAACCCTATACAGGGTCTCTATGAGTCAGAACCAACTCAACAGCACTTAACAACACAACAGCAACAAGATGAGAAGAGCAGCATAAAATGAAAAGAATTATTGCCCACCATTTATCCTCCCTGTCTTCTGAAGTTCTTTGTTGTTGTTGTTAAGTGCCGTCGATTTGGTTCCGACTCATAGAGACCCTCTATAGGGTTTCCGAGGAGCGGCTGATGAGCTTGAACCACCAACCTTGCAGTTCAAACTGACCTTACAGTCCAGCGCATTAACCCACAGTGCCACACCAGAAGAGGAAAGAAATAACCATGTGATTTTAAACCAGAATACCAGGCTCATTTTCAGTGCTGTTGATTTACAACATAGCACACTGTTCTTCCATAAATATAACTTTCTGGAAGTATAAAAGCCACAGCATAAATATATAACTCCTAAAATAATGGCCCCTGAAATGAGGCTCAGGTAAAGTCAATGTCTAAGAAAAGGTGTGTAGTAAGCCCAGAGTAAAGCATTTCTGTCTTGGAGAGGAGAAGCTGTGCCCACCGCAAGCTGCTTGCGATTCCAAACACAGAGGCCGCTCGTTCACCTGAGGCTGCCTGCGTTCATCACTTCTCTGCTAAATGTTCAGTTGGGGATGCGGTGCAGTGGATGTCTGTGTAATAACTGATTACAGCTGTCACCCAGGAATTCAGGTTTGCCTGCTGCGTGGTCACTTGCTGCTGATGAGATAAGGCTGAACTAGAATAATTTGGGGGAGGGACCCGTGGCCCATCAAGACACTCCTCTGTCCCCAGCATCAATCTGTGAAATGTCCTTCTGAAAAGGAACGTGCTTGGTAAGGCATTCTGCTACAACTCAAGTGGAGCCGTCCCTGCCATTGGATCAATAAGCCTTTAACGCCTCTTCAGGGCTGCACAGCGGCAGCCCTCATAGCCAGTGTTCCGCTTTTACAAGTGCTCTTAGGTACAGATTGCTGTGTGTATCATACATTGTGCCTCCAACTCTTCTAAATCACTGAACCTTGAATTCTACAGATTTGGAGATTTGTTCAAGCTTTGGGGCAAAGCCCCGTTAAGGCAAGTAAATCGGAAAAGCAAGTGTCTCTGGACTGAATGAAAGTGCACCCTATGGAATAAATTACCTAGATCTTATATGACTTCAGATAGAGGATTCTTTAAAGTCACAAAGCTCTAGATGAACTTGGTCACATGGATTAAACTGATCTTGTGGATTCTGTGGATCGTAGAAGGCTCAGATGGTTTTTAAGGGACAACCATCTGTATACTCTTTGGCCTGGGGAGTCTTGCATGCAGCAAAGCGAAGCAAGTGGACCATTTGTATGACTCAAGTAATGCTTCAAATCAGTTCTGGTTTGATCCCCTACTGAGAATTTTACTTTTCCAGCCTGAGATATTTTGAATCAGAATCTACATTTTAACAAGATCCCCAGGGATTCTGATTCTGAAAAAGCAAAATTTCTGCAGGGAGTCAAACTGAAATGAACTCTTAGGTATCAAGGTTATATAGATAGCTTGCCTTAAACCTCAAATTATGCCCTATTGGCCAATGGCGACCAGACAGTAGGGAAGGGCACAACCTTCCTCAACTGTTTTTTAATGATAGCATAGTCCTATCAGTGATATCTAACAATTAAACTAGTTTTCAACTTAGAGGGCAAAGGAGAAAGTATCCGAATTTCTGGGGGAGAGGTGGTTTGGAAAACCAGTTGGAAGCTGTTGGGTTGAGTCCACTGCTACTCAAGGTGACCCCATGTGTGCCAGAGCAGAGCTATGCTTCTTCATAGGGTTTTCAATGGCTGATTTTTCTGAAGCAGAGAGACAAGACTTTCTTCTGAGGAAACTTTGGGTGGCCTCGAATCTACTTTTCAAATAAGTCAAGCACATTAATCATTTGTATGGGTACCACCCATTTCACCTTCTTCTTTAGAATCTCCACAGAAGATCCTTGCTGAAGACACAGGCACTAGAGTCTTCCTTGCCCTTTAGGTCTAGAACTTTGGCAGGTTGCCCCTCTGTCATTTCCTTGGTGGCAAGTCACCACCACTTTCTCCATCACACTTCCCATTTCCCAAGGCTTTATAAAAACTAGAAGAAATGTACATTATCGCATCCATCAAATTTATCAGTACCTAAAATACAGCTAGACACTAAACTGCTAACCACAAGATCAGCGGTTCAAATCTACCAGACGCTCCTCAGAAACCCTGTATTATAGGTCACTATGAGTCCTGGTATAGTGCTGTAGGCTAATGCATCAGACTGCAAAGTCATTTGAACGGCAAGGTCAGTGGTTCAAACTCACCAGCTGCTTCTTGGAAACCCTATACAGGGTTGCTATGGGTCAGAATCCACTCAATGGCACTTAACAACAACAACAATGAGTCCGAACTGCACTTAACAAAAACACTTAACAACAACACAGGGATGAGTTACTCTTGAACTCTGGTGTGACACTGTAGGATAAGCACTGGACTCATAACTGACTAGCTGCTCTCAGAAACTCTATAAAGGATCCCTGTGAGTTGGATCTGACTCTACCACATACAACAATGACAAAGGATAATCATGTTTATCTTGTTTTGGAGAAATGAGGAGAATTTTCAGAATGAGAGCTCTCAGTGTAATTGCCTGTTCTGGTAGTGTCATAAGAAAAGCTACATCATGAGCAAGGTAGAAACAGCATCCTCCAAAAGGTACCTTCTTCCATAGTTCATAAGCACGCCTCCATGAAGCAGCAAACTATTGTTTACTTCAGCCTCTAACATCAGTTTCCCATTAAAATGTAAACCCCTAGGCATGTTTTTGTTGGAGAATTAGCATGACCACCTGCAGTGGTTTAAAAGTACCTGGATGAGAGGGATTAGGTTCAAGGCCAAGGGGTGAGCACGTACCTCAGGGAAGGGGATAGGGGCTACCTCAAGGGGGCAGTGTAGCTCACATGCTATTTTAAACACCTTTCTCTGTGTGTCTCTCCCAGGCTTGGATGTCAGGCAAGCTCAGGTCATCGCTCTGTCATCAGGCACCAAGTGCATCAGTGGCGAGTATATCAATGACCAAGGACTGGTGGTCAATGACTGCCATGCAGAAATCGTGGCAAGGAGAGCATTCATTTACTTCCTCTACACACAGCTGGAGCTGCACCTAAGGTAAACAGATCACTGCTTGTAATGGGTTGACTTGTATCCCTCACACTTCCCAAAATATGTACTGAAATCCTGGGCCTTATGCTTGTGGATAGGATCCTATTTGGAAATAAAGTTTTCCTTTGTTGTGAAAATGAGATCAGAGCAGTCAGTGTAGGTTGGGTCCTAAACCTATTCATGTCTGAGTTCTAAAAAAAAAGCAGATCCGATGCTCACATTCTTAGAGGGCGAGGAAGGCAGATAGCAGAGGCAGATGCACCTATAATCCCAGGAACATCGAGGATTGCTGGCAGCGACTAGAAGCTACATAGCCAAACAAGGACTTTCCCTAGAGCCCTGACTTCTGGACTTTTGGCCTCCAGAACTGTGAAGAAAATAAATTTCTGTCCTTTAAAGCCACTCACTTGTTTGTTTATGTTATAGCAGCACTAGGTTACTGAGACACTGTTGTTGACTTAGATGAACTTTATGGTATTCCATGGGGCGAGGGCAATAAACCTGCTCTCTGGACATCCAAGCCCATGGCTCTTTTAGAGCTATATTTATGCATCTTAGTTGATGAGCAGCCAGTATCTAGGTGAAACAAGAGTTGCCTCATAATCAACTCAGAAGGTAGCTTCTCTTTTATCCTGGCAGTTTTTCTACATATGGTAAATAGCTATGAGCCATAAAGCTTAAGTTTTTATTCAGACAATTGACACTCTCTTATGCACTGACAGTGTTGCTATGCAGACAAGTAAAATATTGAAATACCAGGCATCTTCCTCATTATTGTCATTTCTCTCTCCAGTAAACACTCTGCTTGCCTATGAATTATTGCTGCCGACAATTTTCAAGGCATGTACACACACTCCCATACACACATACTGACACATCTTGTCACATACTCATTCCATTAAATAATATTTCCTATTATTTTCTATTAATGTACTCAGGGGATCTTGGAAGGGTGAGATTTTACTATGAATTCAGCATTCCACAAATAAAAATTTAAGCAGGTAGCCAAAGTTCTTTCTTTATGAGGCTGAGAAATGCCTTCTAGAGAATAAAGGAAATTTATTATTAAGAAAGAAGATTGACAACCTATTTTATACATTGTCAATTTGCAGCCAAAGTACTTCTCTAGTTCATGACTCATATTCTAAATACAAGTGAGACTGGGGAAAAGTCTGTAGAATTGGCTAGAGGAATACAAAGATGCCCCTCAAAAGGGAGCAGTCAACCTACTTCTGGGTTAAACTCTGCTTCCTTTACTGTGGGTTTAAATGAAGACAATATTCTACCCACTACCAGCCCTCCAGTTATTAACCCCAGAGCTAGCCTGCTGTTGAAGAAGAAGACAAAGATGAAGATGAAGAAGAAGAAAGAAGAAAGAAATAAGGAAAGGAAGAACCAACATGGGGGGTGGGAGGAACCTTACTGTCTTGTGGGAGATGAAAGCTATTGCTCTCTCTCTGACTGCATAATAGCATTGATCAAGCTTGGAAGTGTATTCAGTTAGAGTATTTTGTTATTTGGATTAATGTTACCTGCTCCCTGGTGAACTTTCGTTTTAGCCATGGAAAAGTGCCAACTTGACATTGACATCTATGTTCAATTTTGATGAAATTATGGGCACTTCAAGTAGGACCACAGTTCAATATTACCACGAGGTTGTGTGCTTTCTGACCCTGCGAACAGTGGGTTTACAGGAAGGTGGAAGGCTTAGCAACCTCTTCTCTTTCCCTTTTAAGCTTCTTGTCTGGAGAATTTCTCAACCAAGCAAATCTCTTACAGAGTGAATGATTTCGGCACTAGCAACCGGGCTGTCTCTCACAATGCTAGGCAACCATTTTGTTTCTTCTCTCCAAGCCTCTTCCCAGAACTACAGGGTTCATTCCCACTAGAATGCATGAAAGCTCACTATTCTTGTGCCCCTTAGCAATGACATCTAAGCGTATATGACAAATAGGTAAAGTGTTCTATTATCTTCCAGCTGTTTTCCTACTTGGATCAAGGTCCATATTTTTAAAACTCCTCACTTCTCCCTTCATCTCCATATTCCCTAATGTGTTCCATTCTCTAAACCCTTGTCCTCAGATAATATTACCAAAATGGCTAATGACGGATTTTAAATTTTTATCTATTCCTTGTTCCCTCCTCCATAAGTATTTGGATTTTACTCAGAGTGTTTTCCAATGAAGAGTCCTTGAGCCCCTAAGAACTGTCCTCTTAATATGGAAACTCCCAGTGTTCTGGTGGCAATGTGCTCCAAACATCTGTAAGAAGCAGACTGTCACCTGGGCCAGCATCTCTCTTTCAGACATATTCAACAGGAGCAGAAAAAGAGGTGGATTTGAGCCTATAACATCTCAGATGCACTCCTGGACTATGCTGTTAAATCATAATGATTTCATTGTTGTGCATCTGTCTCTTTGCCAGAAACTTCTCTTCATTGTGTCTTCCTAGCCAGCCTTTCATATCTTAGATCCTTTAAAGCAATGTTCCTCAAATCCACTACTAATGGAGTCTTGGTGAGGATTTAGTGAGTTCTCAGTCATTCCTATTAGCATGTGCAGAGGTCACACGAAGGGAAGAAAGCCCCGAACATATACCGAACAGACTCAATAAAAGCAAAACCATAATACACTCGGTTAATTTTTATCGAAACCTCTGAGCAATGAGCAGCAGCCTAGGATATTGCCCCCCATTCATTCCTGGAAACCTGCCAAAAGTGTGGTCTGGTTGGATGTAAGGAAATGGAGTTGGAAGTTGTTCAGAATGTAGGGAAACATCTCGCTTGAAAATCCAACTGCTCAATTGGAAATCTTTCAAACTATCCTTAACTTTCATCTATGTCATAAATGTAATGAGGCCAACATTTATCACAAGTTCTCTGTGCACAAGACACTATGCCTATGTTGCGCATGTTGTGGAGAATTCAAAGAAAATGAATCCCAAACCTTGTTCTGCAGGGGGGTGACCAGCAGTGGTCAAAAAGGCAGCCGAAGAGAGACCATGGTCCAAGTCGTCAGAGAGGTTCAAGTATAACTTGAAACTGTGGACAGGCTGGGGATGTAGAAAACAGGAGAACAGTCACTTGGCAGGTTCGTGGTGGGTTTGGCACCTCTCCAGAAGGTATTTGTAGGGAGAAGGTGTTCTGAGAGTTACAATGAGGAACAGGGGCTCCAGCAGAAGGGGCAAAGGCACAGATGCAGAAAGACATGGTAAGATGCCTCAAGGGTTTCCTAGGGAGAAAAATGTCTTTTCTACTGCCTGTGTGATCTCAGGTCCCAGCAAAACAGAATCCATCATCGATGGGGCAGAACTGTGTAGAAACAGAAAGAGTGGCAAAAAAAAATTTAGTCTATTGCCTGTAATAACTGAGAATAAAAGTGGAATTTGGAAGGGAGGAAATACCGGTAAGTTTGTTTTCTCGCCTCAGTCTAAGGTGGGACTTCTCATCTTTGACTCTAATGGGAAGGTTTTCCAAGGATAAGACGTCTGTAGCCACCAAAAATTAGAAGAAGAGGGCTGGGTTTTTTAAGCATGTACTTTTGGTCACAGTTGGATACAGAAGGAAAGCAAAGATCCATGTATTTAGATCCCTTACTTGGTGCTATTTTCACCTTCTCATTCTACTGTCAAATCCAGCCACCTTTTATTTAAAGTCCCTTCTCTCCTTTTAATATATAAACATTTTCCTACTGATGCTCTGTAAAATTAACAGACCACTGTCAGATCATGCCAGCAGGAACATTTTGTGAATTCACGGGATTGTAATTTTATAAGTATATAGATACAGGTTAATATCATCTGAGAAAACTGACTATGAAAGATAGGTTCAATGTCAATGTTAAGGAAGAGTAACAATAACAGAATTTCTGCAACTCTCGTTTGCATTTTGTGGTTTCATTGCTGAATAAATATTCTGGAAGTTTTATTGCAAGGGGAAAACACAATATGGAATGTGGAGAAGAAAAAACCATGGGCAACAACTAGACACAAGACAAAAACATTCACTTAGCTGGAATGTTTCTGGTTTGGTTCATAGCAAACGGCGAGAGGACTCAGAGCGATCAATATTTGTGCGGTTAAAAGAGGGCGGCTACAAGCTGAAAGAAAACCTTCTGTTCCATCTCTACGTGAGCACATCCCCTTGTGGAGACGCGAGACTCAACTCTCCCTACGAAATCACAACGGACCGTAAGAGACGACATTTTTACCTTTTAAACAAACAAACAAACCAACAACCACAAGCTTTACTCTATAAGGTGGCTAGGTTCTAGACTAACTTGGCTCAAAGATCATTTATGTGCATTGTGTGGCCAGGGCCCAAATTATGCAGAAAGTTGATTTCAATTCTATCATGATCTGGGTAATTCCTAACTCTAAAATCTCAGTCTGAGATGCCCACATCTTCGGGAGAAAAGTAGTTTGGGATCCAAAAATAGCCCTCTACTTTATTTTACTAGGTCAGGCAGTCCCAATATCCCAGGTTAGAAAACAGAATGACTAAGAACGTAAAAGAGAATTAGATGGAGGGGGTGCAAATTCAAATGGCCTTTGTTTACTTTCCTTTGCAACTTTGTGGGGGATAGTGTTGTAGTTTTTTAACCAACTCAGTGGGGAATGATGCCCTGGCAAAGATATCTTCCCAAGGTTAGCTGGGCGATGATGTAAACAAGTGGCTAGGCTTAGCCACTTCAACAGGACCTGCTGTGGAAGTGATTTGATTAGAAGAGACAGGTACAGAAAACACCCATGCCCCCCGACTCCGTTCTCACTCACTCCGTCATGAGAAGTGATATTGTGTGTTCCATGAGATGAGGAGGACAGAGGTGGAGTCTCTTACCTGTGTGAATCTGAGTAGTCCACATTCTGAGTATCTGTTATAAAATAAAGTAAAAATTAGTGAGGGCTAAAGCCTTCTCTTCTTAATGCTTTGAGGTACTTCTTTTATTGATATTATATATGTGTATATATAACAAACAGTTCAGTACTCAGGTGCTAACCAGAAGGTTGGCAGTTTGAACCCAACCTGAGGCACCTTGGAAGAAAGGCCTGGTAATCTACTTCTGAAAGATCACAGCCAAACCGTGGAGCACAGTTTTAATCTGAAACACACTGAGTTGCCATGAGTCAGAGTTAACTCCATGGCAATTGATTTTATACATAAATATGTATATATATATGCATGTATACATATTCTGTACACATATACATATATATGCACACTATCTTCTAAACACATTTGGAAGCAGTACTAGACAAGTCAGTAAAATTAAACATGTGGTGAGAGATCTGATCCTAGTAGAGATGCTAAAAGATCAAAAAGGTTGTTTGTTTTTTGTTTTTCATTTTTTTCTTCTAAATTGTGGTAAGTATATACAAGGGGCCTTCAAAAAGTTCCTGGAAAAATTCCATGATCTTTTAAATTCAACTTTTCCATGAGCTCTTTGAAGTCCTGTTATCTCACAAACATTTGCCATTTCAACATCTTTGCATGTACAACTCAGTGACATTAACTACATTCACCATGTTGTATAACCATCACCATTATCCATCTTCTGACTTCTCCATCACCTTTCAAAGAAGCACAGTGCCCCCAAAGCAATGACTCCCTCTGCCCCCGTCTCTCCCACTCCAGTAAGCAGTAATAAACTTTGGTACTTATATATTTGCAAAAGGCTTATTCTTATGCTAAGAGGAATATAATTAGAAACACGATGGCCATTGCATAGTTATTAAAGGTTTATTTTTGGCTTTCCAATTTTTCTCCTCTGGAAGGTTACAATGTTTTGTTTTAATTACCAGAGTGAGAAAGAATAAACATTTGCTAAGTGCCTGCTGTGTTCCAGACTTGTAAAGAACGCCTTCACCAAGATAAAGAAAGTATGAGGGAAAAAATATATATTTATTTTTAATCCTACATAGAGTTAACCTTTTTCTCTAACTCATAGATTGGACACTGAGTCAGAGAAATTCATTCTCCAACTTGCTAACTTCCCTCTAATGTCATCCCTTTCTCCAATGGAGCTAAGTGCTGTTGAGTCAGTTCCAATTCATAGTGACTCTGGATAGGGTTTCCAAGGAGTGACCAGTGAGCTTGAACTGCGGACCTTGCTGTTCAAACCTACCTTGCAGTCTAGCACATTAACTCTCAGTGCCACACCAGACTCCTATTGGAGAGTGGCTGGGTGGAATTCTCCATAATGGGATTCTAAGTAATAATTTTTACACCCTGTGGACATTACATAAGAAAATCAAATTGAACTCAGAAAAGTGAACACAGTAAATACTGACTTTTAAAGGGATGGCACCATAAAGGAAAGGAGTCCTAGTGGTACAGTGGTTCAAACCCAGCAGCTGCTGCTCTGCAGGAGAAAGATGTGGCATTCTTCTCCTGTAAAGATAGGCAAGCTTGGAAACCTTCTGGTACATTTCTATTCCGTCCTATCGGGTCTCGATGAGTCAGAACGACTCCAGAGCAATGGGTTCATTTTGGGGGTTTTATTTTGCATCATGAGATGGGGACCTGGAAGGTATGGCATAAAATGGTGGAACCATTCTTCTGCAGAAGAAACTGCACGCTGGTGTAAATCCTGTGTTGGATACGCAGACCGTTGCTTCATCGCCACACAGCTCTCTGAAAAAGTATTGTTTTTTCAAAAGGTGAAGTTAAGCATTTTTTGTTTTGTTTTGTTTTGTTAACTTATTCATCCAGCTTGATCTACATGATATTAATGACCCATATAGAAATGAAATCTGGGCATTAGACAGTTTCTTGAAATTACCTTTCTACTTCTTTTATATTAAGGTTTGACCTCATGAAGACCCAGCTTCGGAGGTTTTCAGACTCTGTGAGGAGAAAGTTTTGCCAAAAGTTGGGGCTTTGTCCTAATTTATCAAGTTTCTTCCTTTACCAATTTGCCCCCCACAAAGATTCAGAAAAGGGCTGAATGAGAACCAGCATGTTCCCAAGCGCTGGTCTCTCTCCAGAGGGAGCGTTCTAGCTCATTGAACTGTTCATGTCTCTGTACATTGGGCATCAGAACAGCCTCTCTTCAGCCCTGATTCCAACTTGGTTTAGAAAAACAAACAAATATATTCTCAGATGCACCCTGAGGCGTGCTGCCAGACACAGATGTCTTTTATTTCATGGTGCTTGTAAGAAGTGACAGGTGCTGGTAGGAGAGAACATAAAGCATTTTCCTCACATTTTTGTTGCAGAGATAACCAGGCAAAAATGAGGTGCTGCTGGTTGAGTTCTACCTCCCCATTAGGTGGCTGTTTCTCTCCAACTCCTCCTCTCTAGATCTTAGAGAAACAGGGCACATGTTGAGTTTGTAAAGTAGGCTTGTTAGGCAAAAGTCAGACATCACATTTTCCTTATTTGTTGTTGTTGTTGTTGTTGTTTTAAGTACTGTCAAGTCAGTTTCAACTCATAGCGACTCTATAGTTTCTGAGAAGAAGCTGGTGGGTTTGAACCACCAACTTTGCGGTTAACAGTCCAGTGGTTACTACAGCACCATATCAGGACTCCTTTCCTTATTTGTTGTTAAGTGCCATTGAGTTGGTTCTGATTCATAGCAACCCTGTATAGGGTTTCCAAGGAGCACCTAGCTGGTAGGTTTGAACTGCCAACCTTGCTGTTCAAACCAACCTTGTGATTCAGAGCTTATTCTACAGCACCACACCAGGATTCCTTTCATTATTTAGTTAAGTGCACACACACAAAAAAAAAAGAGAGAGAGAGAGAGGGAAAAAAGCAGCTGACAATGAATAGACTGGAGTCATGGAGCCCCCAGGTGCTCCAGAGGGTTTTCAATGGCTATTATTTTTGAAGTAGATTACAGGCCTTTCTTTTGATGTCTCTGGGTGGTCTTGAACCTCAACCTTTCACGTAGCAGTTGAATGCATTGACCATTTGCACCAGCAGAAATTCCTACTAAGAGTAAGGGAACCCAAATTCCTACACTGTCTGCTGGAAGGATATTTCAGATGGTCAAGGGATCCAGCATTGCCCAGACTGCCTGAGGAAGGTGCCAGCTCTTGAGAATAACTTCTGTACTTTTCACTTCAAAGAGAGAATCCACTAATCACCACTTTAAAATGGGAGCGGGAGGGAGTTTTCCCTACTGCCCATGCAGGCAGTGTTCTGCATTGCTGCTCTTAAAAAAACAGGTTTGATCATTGGACAAGTGAGTGAGCTTGACCAGGACCTTGACTTTGAGGGGTTCCTGACAAGACCAGTCCAGCTGCAAAGTTACCAGCACCTTCCCCTCCAGGCTAGATACTGGTGTGGTGCTGTGGGATAAAGCACAGGACTGCAAGGTCGTTTTGAAACACAAGGTTGGCAGTTCAAACTCATCAGCCGCTCCTTGGAAACAGAATGCAAACTCCTTCTGTCCATTACATTGATATGCTGATACGGATCTAAAGTGTTCATTGGACACCTAGTGTGGTGTTATAGGATAAGCACTGCACTGCGAACCACGAAGGTGGCAGTTCAAACCCACCAGCTGCTCCTCAGAAACCCTATAGGAGATCACTGTGAGTCAGAACCAACTCAATGGCTCTTACCTTTCTATCTAATGTGTTCATTGCAATTAAAAGGAAGTTTCAACAGTGGAGTTCTTAGTCTTCCTGAGCTTCTCTCTACCTCCTTCTTCTACTCAGCATATCAGCTTGTTTCCTCTAGCCAGAGCATTGGCCTGCTTTGGGCCTAATATCTGTATTATTATTATTAAAGCAATTGTTTTATTAATAGAAGACCTGTAAGAGAATCTGACCTAGGATTTCTAACAGCAGATGCATGGCCTCTTCACAGAGCAACTGCCTCCCACAGTGACCTCAACAGTCCTCTTAAAGTCCTACTCAGAGTTTTCACAAAGTCCCAGGAGTTCCTGAGTCAAAGTCAGCTGGCAGATCCCTAATGCCCTCAGGAGCTCTGTGTCTTTGAGAGAATACAAGGACCATCATGTTACAACCTGGTCCCATTTACCAGGGAGGCTATGACTTGAAAAATTCTATATTCCCATTTTATTTATTTTCTCAAGCTCATTCATCTGGATTAATTCTTAACTCTACCCCTGGACCCTTAAATGATAGTATCAATACCGATTGACCCAAGATGTTTTAAGAACTGTGTTCCCTGCAAATTGAGGTTATGCATTATATTTAATTATTTCCATACCTGATTTGTTATCACTTGGGAAGTTGTTATTCTCTCTCCCCAAGTTTCTGGTGTCTTTGGTATGAAGCAGGGTCTGACAGCCTGTACTTTTTAAAGCTTCACCAGGTGACTATAATAATCAGTCATGTATCTGAGCCTCTGGATTAGATCCCCTTACATTGGCTTCTGGAGTACTCATGTGGCCCTGTTGGATAAGCTCTCTATTACAAGGTTGGTTTGAACCACAAAGTTGGCAGTTCAAACTCGCCAGCCACTCCTCAGAAACCCTATACAGGATCACTATGCGTCGGAACTGACTCGACGGCACTTGACAACAACAACACCAACCTTCTCTTCTGTCAAGAGTGGACATTTATTTCTGGATCACATATTGGAAAGACCTGTGAAGGGATGATGGTTGGTCATCAGGATGGTGATGGTCATTCTGAGAGCAGCATCAGGAAGGATTCGGCAGAGTTTTCTGGCCGGATTCCATGATCAGCCACACAGCAGGGAGGCAGGACAACACTATGTTCAAGGGCTATAGCAGGTGCTATAAAGACAGGCTTTCAGTGACCTACTTCTGCAGACTTAGACTTTTATTTGAGCCTACTCAAAGCTACTCATTTAGCTGAGACAACTACAAACTACTGCTAAGTTGCATGACTTTCTCCTGGATTTGACGGTCCAAGGTCAGTGAAAGTAGAGAAAACCCCTAAAAGAGATTTTCTTTCCACAATCAGGAGAACATGCACTTTGCTTCCTAGAGTCAAGATTCTGCTGGATTGTGTGTGTTCTCTAGAGGTTCAACGGACTCATCGGCTCCCAATAAGGCAGGTGGAGCTCAGACTCAGTGAGGAGAACTCCGTTTTCTATAGCGGACCCTTGGAACCTGGGTCAGAACCATGGCAGTTCTGAGAAGAACCTAAATATAAGGACACTAAATTACAATAGAGTAACTTCTGTGTCTGCTTCTGTTACAATAGAGTAACTGCCTTCTAACTCAGTGATGACCTTAATGCGCATTTCTCTGTGATCCTCCTTCTTGATGTGATTTTTAAATTATGTGCGGAATTTAGTTCTTAGTGCATTGTCCAAAATTTAATAGTTTTCTTTAAAATTGTTAGTCTATCTTCCATAAGATATGTCACGAGAAACAGTGTGACTACCAGGGTAAGTTGGACAGTATTGCTAGTAGGGCTCCAGTCCATACATGGTCAGGTTTATTCCAAACAAAACATGGTCAAACATGTCTCTGCCATCAATGGAGGGCTGCAGACAAGTTTTCTCAGTAATCCACTTGTCTGAATCTTATTGTTGTTGTTAAGTGCTGTCAAGTCGGGTTCTGACCCATAGCGACCCTATGTAGGGTTTCCGAGGAGCAGCTGGTGAGCTTGAAC
>NW_006408794.1:2127759-2135836 GCF_000296735.1 Chrysochloris asiatica
CTTGATAGATTTTCTTGAAGTACACAGGAAGATGATGGGGGCTTATTTGGAAGACATTTTAAGGACATTGAAAACTACATTGACGAGAAAAACGCCAGGAAAGTTGTGCGGAGGCTCTTTTTTTTTCCTATCATGACAATGCATCTGCTCATTTTTCAAGGATAGTAAGGGCTGTTCTAGGAGAATTTCCTTTGGAAACCTTAACCCATCCTCCCTAAAGCTCTGATCTTGCCCTTTCAGATTTCTTTTTGTTCCCCAAACTTAAAGAACATTTCAAAGGAACACAATTTGAGTTCCTTCAGATGCAAAAACTACTGTCTTGTGTGTGGTGTAAATCAGAGTGCAGAATTATTTGGGAGAAGGGGCTAGAGAGTTGGAAATGCTGCCTTGAGAAGTGTATAGACCTAGATGGAGGAGAAGTCCAGAAGCAGTAGCTTCATATCTTGATGCTCTGTTTAATAAATGTTTCTTTGATTTTGTAGCAATACAATGTGACTTGCATTTTTATATCACCTATTTATTTTACAATCATATGCTTAATGCCAATATAGTCTAAGCCAATCTGATTTATTATAAACAGCAGTTTGAAAAATTGAAACAAAATCCAGTTGGAAGTCAGGGTTCCTAAAATACAGCTCCTGTATTCAGGTTTGCCTACTGGGTTATAGAAACACGCAGTGTGGTTCTTGCATTGCAGACTCCTGCATCGTAGAATCAATTAATTTAAATGGCCTCATCATTCATCACTACCATTATCATCTCAGGCAAAGGTCACCCACATGACCCTATGGCAAATGTTTTTTCAATTATTATTATAATAATAAATAGTAAGTTATTTTGCAGATATATCACCTGGAAAACAATTGTTTGAAGATGCCTTGGAATTAAAATTCTACTTGAAACTATTTAGGAATAGTTTCTTCCTTCTTCATACCTGTGGTTTTCCCGTTGGTTCTTGCTCTCTCCCCTGTGTTACTCTCTCCCCATGTATTACTTTTTAGACAGCTCTTTAGCTAGCTAAGTGAACTTCTTTAATTGTCACTTTTCTTGAACTCCTTTGAATTCTCCCCCTAAAAATAAAACATTCACTTGAACAATTTCCTAGATCCGATTATTAATTACTACCCTCATTTTATCTTGACATCAATCTCAAAAGGAAAGGATGTTAGATGAATAAGCACTATAATGCTATGTCCAATGATGAGGAATATGAGAACTCAACGAGGCTATTCTGGTGGATTTGGGAGTGTTTACATAGCCACCAGAGGCAGGATCTGAAGGTTTTGCACCTCCACTTGTGTCAGGTATACCATAAATCCACTACAGATTATTTAAATTCAGTTCCCTGCAATTGCTGGTTGGATTGACATTTTGTTCAGCTTGAAGTGGCATCTTCAACTTCCTCCTGCCTCTTGCAATTAGCTGAGAAAAGCTAGAGGTACAAGATTACAGACACTCAGGTCCACATTGGTACTGATCAAGCTGATCGGGGAGTATGCTGGAGAAGGCAACCTGGGACTTAACAAGTCCAAAAATAAACACTTCGTGGAAACGTTTCATGCACCTGGCTCTTCAGGCAAAATTCATCCAACTAGAAAACTTAAGGTTAGCTCCTAGAAACCAGTTGTTAATTCAAATCATGTCTCTATGTTTTCGTGTCATTCGCAGGCGCTGAAGTCTGTTTTATGGAAAATTATTTTTGCAGGAGCAATGGATAAGAAGTTAGAATAGATTTTCAATATAATAGACAATTTTTGAGGTGGTAGTGCTCAGCTGCCAAATGAAATGTCAGCAGTTCAAATCTACCAGCCACTCCATAGGAGAAAGATGTGGCAGTTTGCCTCTGTACAAACACACAGCCTTGTAAACCCTATGGAGCAGGTCTACTGTAACCTGCAAAACTGCTATAAATTGGATCCAACTCAACAGCAACGAGTTGTTGGCTTTGGGGACAATGACACAATTGTTGAAGCGGTAGAAGAATGATAAAAAATATTATAATCATCCTAAAAAGATGGACAGAAAGCCCCTAACAAAATATCCCCAAAATAGAAAAGTAAAGTGTAACTAAAAGGTTGATGGTTCAAGCGCACCAGAGGTAGTTGAAAAGAAAGGTCTACTGATCTACTTCATTGAAAACTCTATGGAGCAGAGTTCTCCTTGAACATCCATGAGTCACCTCATAACATAGCAGAGTAGATTCCAGAGCAATGGATTCAAGAGTCATGTTTCTGTTAGTGATATTACCCTCTTCACTTTCCATATGCTGGCTGGCCTAAGAAAAATCTTCCTGGTAAAAGTCTCACCTTAACAATGTGAAAAATCTGGTTAAAACAAATGTTTGCTCAAGTGTTTTTTGTGTCCTAAACTGTTTTATGTTCAGTTTATTATTATTGTCATCATTGTCATCGTCATCATCACCATTGGCATCCTACTCTCAGCAATATTTGAAACATCAAAGAAGAAACTCATTCTCTAATTCGGGGAGGGCTTGGCATTTATTTACTGAGACTATCCAGGTGACTCACAAACCATTCCAAGCTTGGATCTCCTCATGTATCTGATTAGTTGTTGTTGTTAAGTGTCATTGAGTCCGTTTTGACTCATAGTGACCCTGCACAGGGTTTCCAAAGAGCGGCTGATGAGTTTGAACTGCCTATCTTGTGGTTCAAACTGACCTTATGGCCCAGTGCTTTATCCCACAGCACAACACCAGGACTCCATCTGATTGGCAGCAGGGTCAAAAGATGATCTGAAATCTACCAAAAATGTACTCTCTCCAGGAAGTAAAGCATTTTTTCTTCCCAAAATATACCCCTTAGGGTACAATAAATGTGTGTTATAAGAACTTCAGTTCTTAGAAACAATTAGAAAATAGACTAGAAATTAAATTCTGTAAGCCAAAAAGTATTGCTACAAAATGATAGAAACCTTTATTAAACAAAAATACCAAAATGTGGATCTATTGTTTCTCTACGTATCCTTCATCTAGGTCTATACACTTCTGAAGGTAGTACTTTTATCTCTCTAGCCCTTCCCCCAAACAATTCTGCACTCTTTGATTTATATACCACATCAAAACGACAGTTTTGGCATCTCAAGGGACTCAAATAGTGTTTTCTTGAAATGATCTTTGAGTTTGGAAAACAAAAAGAAGTGTGAAGGGGCAAGATCAGGGCTGGAGGATAGATGGGCTAAGGTTTCCCAACAAAATTCTCATAGGCCAGCCTTTGCTATGCTTGAAGAATGAGCAGGTGTATTGTCGTGATAGAAAATTCCTTGTTGTGACTTTTATTTTGTTTTTGTCACCAATGTAGTTTTCAGTTTTCTTAAAATGTATTACAAATATGCCCTAAGATCTATGCACTTTGAGAAAATCTATCAAAATGACCCCTTTGGAATCTCAAAAAGAAGTTGCCATAACTGTCTGAGCTGATCTCTCTACCTTGATATAACTGGTCCAGCAGATCCCCTTGGAAACCACTGTTTTCATTGGACCTTTTTTTTTGAAGACACCCTAATGATGCTAAGACAAGTATATCACTGAGAGAACTTATTTCCAGCCAGCCACTGATGACAGAGACAAGTTTAAGCACGTTTTGTTTACAATAAACCCATGTGTATATGAACTAGAATCCTACAAGCAATACTTTTTTACTTATCCTCATATATACTCAAATATGAATTACTATTTGGTGCCTTCAGTGAGAGTAAAATGAGGGGAAAATTCCACTCTCACAAATTCTAAAACTTAAATAGAAGCTTTTAAAAGAAAGCATTTAATATTCATTCATGTTATCCTATGTATGTAAACACTAGGATCATGTCTATATCACTTGTATACAAAGAACTTAGCCATCTCAATATTACAATATAATCCACAGTAAACATATGGAATTTTTCAAATAAAAATAATACATAAATGTAAGCTTCTTCTCACTTATGTCAGTTCTCCAAATAACTATAGGGCGTGGATGTCTGGATGTGCACACTCGCCCACACAGGAGTTGTGAGGCTCTGGAAGGAAAAAGAGAAAACATGCAAAAAGACTTAGGGATGCATAACCAGCATCATTTCTGGCCTTAGCAGAGTGCCTACTAGGCACAGTACCTTGATAGTAGTCAGAACACAATGAGAGTAAGTGGTGATCAGAACTTGGGCTAGCACTTTACCTACACTGTTTTATTTAATCCTCTCAAACTAGGAAGTAAACACTATTATTGCCTATTTTAAGATGAATTGATGCTGCCCAACAGATATTAAGTAGCTTTTCCCAAATTGCACAGTTAGGAAGCAGTACCCCATGGCCATCAAGTCACTTCCAACTCACAGAAACCCTAGGTAGGATTTCAGACACAATAAATCTTCACAGGAAAAAAACAACCCCTCATGGTGGGTTTGAACTGCCAACTTTGTTGTTAGACCAACACATAAGCCACAGCAAAGTGGTATGGCATGATTGAAACCAAAACCAGGAATTGGCAAATGCCACCCCTTGTACCAAGTCTCACCCACCACCTGTTTGTTTATTTGTTTTTTTTTATGACCTGTTGAACTAAGAACGTCTTTTTATATTTTCAAATGACTGGGGAGGGGAAATGAAAAGAAGAATATTTCATGACACATAAAAATTAAATTAAATTAAGTTCAAATCTCAGTGCCCGTAAAATTTTCTTGGAACACAGCCAAGTTCATTCATTTATGTACTGTCTCTGGCTGCTTACACACTACAGTGGCAGAGTGGAGTGATTGTGACAGGAATCATATGGCCTACAAAGTCTAATATACTTACTTTCTGGCCTTTATAGAGAAAGTTGGTTGACCCTTGATCTAGACAGTCTGGCCTTAGAGCCCAGGCTCTTAATTTTGTGCAGAAATGAGGAAATTCCGGCCCCACCCTACCCTGTTTCTTCATATGTCACCACATGGATTGGCGTTGAGATCCTTAGACACATTTTCTGATTACACTTTCCCCGACTCTTCTCCCACCATCCAAAGTTATAGAATGTCTCTTTGGACACTCAAGCACCGCTGCCTTCTCTTACCTGCTGCCTTTTATCTCCTAGTGAACAGCAGCAAACACATAGTCAGGAAGTTCCGAGGACACCTGCGGACGAAGATTGAGTCTGGGGAAGGGACCATCCCTGTGCGGTGCCACAATGCTGTTCAAACGTGGGATGGCGTCCTGCTAGGGGAACAGCTGGTCACGATGTCTTGCACAGACAAGATTGCCAGGTAATAGCCCAATTTGATTTCCTTTTACAAAAGTCAGCTGCAGTCTGTTGTGAGGATGGGCTTTGGTTCTGGGTCAGAAACATCAACATGGCAAAACCATAGGCTCCTGACCTATGCAAATGACAGACCTGATTAAGATCAGATAAATACAATACACTGCCAAGGAAATGGCAGACAGCCTTGTTTGCCTAACTCACAACTCCTCAATTGACTAGCTGTTTTCACATTTTAATACATATACTGGAGACATATCAAAAACTAACGAGTTGTCATCAAGTCAATTCCACCTCATGCGATACCGTATATGTCAAAGAAGATGTCGGCTCCACAGAGGATGTAATAGCTGGTTTTTCAGAAGTAGATCCCAGCCCTGTCTTTTGAGAACACTGTAGGTGGACTCAAACTGTTCATCTTTTGGTTAGTAGTCAAGAGCTTTACCATTTACATCACACAAAGACTATTTGAAGCAGGGTTTCTTTTTTTTTTCAAAACAATTAATTGTGAATTGGGTGAAGTTTTACAGAGCAAATCAGTTGTCTATTTAATAATTCATACACATTTTGTTTCATGTCATTGATTGTGGCGCCTACCCATCCCACTTCTTCCCTGTGCTTCCCATTTCCACTCCTACTTCCTCCCCAACCCTTCCTGCCTTCGGAAATTTGTCCTTGTGCAAATGCTGCCCTTTTGATCTTGAACAGTTGATTAATCTAAGAGTGTGTACTTACATAGTGGGATTTTTTCACCTTATAGTCCTGTCTATTGTTTGGCTTCAAATTGAGGCAGGAGGTTGAAAATTTGAGCCCCAAAGGGTGACTAAGGGTCAAAGTCTCAGGGATTCCACAAGTATCTATCCAACCAGTAAGCCTGGCCTTTTTTTTATGATTGTCAGCCTGTTAAATTTTTCTTCCGTTCTGCTTCTAATGTGATCCCTTCCAGAGTGGTCAGTGCTTGTAGCTGGGCACCATCTAGTTATCCTGATCTCAAGGTCATGGAGGCTGAGGTTTACATGGTCCATTAGCCGTTTGGACTCATTGTTTCCATGTTTCTTTGATTTTCTTCACTCTTCTTTGCTCTGGATGAAGAGAGATCAATAGTTGCACTTTTTTAAGATCCCAGTTCCTGCTATTCAACAAACTAGAATACAGAATAATACATTTTCTTTGTGGACTATATATATTATTCCACTTGACCTTGAGGTCCCCTGAGACTATAGTCCTAAGCTCCCAGGCCCAACAATTCATTTCCTCAAGGTGTTTGGTTATGGCTAAGGAGTTTTTATAACTTTGACCCCTGTTGTTTTTGCTGTTAAGTGCCCTCAAATCAGTTCCAACCCATAGTGACCCTGTATAGGGTTTCTGAGGGAGTTTGAACCCCCATCCTTGCAATTCAAACTGACCTTGTAGTCTAGTGTCTATCCTAAAGCGTCACACCAGAACTTCAAAGTAGATCACCAGGCCTTTCTTAGTCTGGAAGCTCCACTGAAACCTGTTTAGCATCATAGCACCATACAAGCCTCCATTCGCATTTAGGTGATGGCTGCATATGGAGTGCATTGAACAGGAATTGAATCCAAGTCTCTTGAAAGAAACTATTCTACAACCAAGCCACTCCTAAGTCTTTGACCCCTGTTGTTGGTGGTGGTAAGTATCTTCAAGTTGTTTCCTACTCATAGCAACCCTGTATAGGGTTTCCAGGGAGTAGCTGGAGAGCGTGATCCACCAACATTGCAGTAATGCATTAGCCCACAGCACCACACCAGGACTCCTTGACCCCTGTAGGTACTACTGTAACATGGATATATTTACTGTTGTTGTTGTTAGGTGCCAACGAGTTGGTACTGACTCATAGGGACCCTGTGCAAAACAGAACAAAACACTGCCAGGTCCTGGGCCAAACTTACCATTGTAGCCACGCCTGAGCCCATTGATACTGCCACTTTGCCAGTCCATCTTGCTGGTATCTTCCTCTTTTTCTTTGACCCTCCACCTCCAAACATGATACCCTTATCCAGCAAATGGTCCCACCTGATAATATTTCCAAAGCATGAGAGACGAAGTTTGGCCATTCTGGCCTACAAAGAGCACTCTGGCAGAAATCCCTCCAACACAGATATGTTGATTCTTTTGGCAGCCAACGCCACTTTCAGTATTCTTCTCCAGCACCATAACTCAAAAGCATCAATTGTTCTACAGTCTTCCTGTCCAACTTTCGCATGCATATGAGGTTATTGGAAATATAATGGCTTGGGTCAGGCAGACCTTGGTCCTCAAGCTGACATCTTTGCTCTTCAACACTTTAAAAAGGTCTTGTGCAGCAGATTTGCCTAATGCAGTACATCATTTGATTTCTTGGCTGCTGCTTCCATGAATATTGATGTTTGATCCAAGAAGAATGAAGTCCTTGACAACTTCAATATTTTCTCTGATAACAAGAATGTTGCTTATTGGTCCAGTTGTGAGGATTTTTGTTTTCTTTACATTGAGATGCACTCCACACCAAAGGCTGTGGTCTTTGATCTTCATCAGTAAGTATTTTAAGTCCTCTTCACTTTCAACAAGCAAGGTTGTATCATCTGTATATCGCAGGTTGTTAATGAGTCTTCCTCCTCCAATCCTAATGCCACGTTTTTCTTCATGTAACCTAGCTCCTCAGATTATTAGCTCTGCATACAGGTTGAATAAGTATGGTGAAAGAATTCAACCCTGTCGCACACCTTTCTTAATTTTAAACCATTCAGTGTTCCCATGTTCTGTTCGAAACTTCCTCTTGGTCTATGTACAGATTCCTCACGAGCACAATTAAGTGTTCTGGAATACTCATATTTCTCAGTGTTATCCAT
>NW_006408794.1:2137247-2141483 GCF_000296735.1 Chrysochloris asiatica
TCTTCCCTGTAGGTGCATGGATATTATCCTATCCCAGACAGTGTTGTACCTCACAACTGATCTGGATATGTTCTTTTTGAATGCAACACCATTTATCTTCAATTTGTCATTTCCAGCATAGTAAATCATGTGGTTATCAGATTCAAAATGGCCAATACCAGTCCATTTCAGCTCACTAATGCCTAAGATCTCAATGTTTATGCATTCCATTTCATTTTTGACAACTTCCAATTTTCCCAGATTCATACTTCATACATTCCATGTTCCAATTTTCAATGGATGTTTACAGCTGTTTCTCTTCATTTTGAGTTGTGCTACATCAGCAAATGAAGGTCCCGTTGGCTTTTCTCCCACAGGCTTTACTCCATTCATGTCAACATGGTCAAGTTTACTTTGAGGAGGCAGCTCTTCCCCGGTCACATTTTGAGTGCCTTGCAACCTGAGGGGCTCATTTTCCGGCACTATATCTGACAGTGTTTCTTTCTCTGCTATTCATAAGGTTTTCAGTGAATAAATATTCGGAAGTAGTTTGGCTCTGCTTCTTGCTCATCTGTCTTTCTCACTCCTTCTTCCTAGTCTGTCTTTATCTGGAAGATCACCTGAACCCTGTCCACCGTTGGTTACCCTCTGGTATTTAAAATCCCATGGAATAGCTTCCAGAATCACAGCAACTCACAAGACACCACAGTATGACAAACTGACAGACGAGTGGTGGGGATATATTTATAGCATGTATAAATACATAGATACAAATAGCCCTAGTCAAATCTGTATCTATTCTCCTTCCTACACCTGTTCAGCTTGCATGTCTATCTGTGTATTCGCTCATAGATTATTATTATTACTGTCATTGTAAGATTGTATATATAGTAGTATTTACTTCTGTTGCCTTTAACCCTTAATACTTCTCCTAGTGTCTACCTTTTCCTTGACCATTTTTGCAGACCTCCCCTTGTTGTATATTGCCTTTCTCTTTACCCAAATTGATATGTGTCTACCCTATAGTTTGTGATTTAACCTTCCTTCCCCTTCCACCCTAGTAACCATCAATGCATGATTCTTGCTGTGTGAAAATCTTTTCGTCACTTTTTATAATTGTAGTCTCAGAGAGTATTATTGTTTTATGATTGATTCATTTCATTCAGCATAATGTCTTCCAGGTTCATCCATGTTATGATATGTTTTGCAGGTTCATCCTTATTTTCTAATGTTGCATTGGTATTCCATTGTGTATATGTACCATAGTTTGTTTATCCACTGATGGACAATAAGGTTGTTTCCATCTTTTTGACATTGTGAACAGTACTGTAGTGAACATGGGGGTGAAGATTTTATTTATGCCCTGGCTTTTATTTCTGAGGAATATGCATGGTTAAGTTAAAAAATATTGTTACTAGAGTTCCAGTTCATACATGAATGTTTTACTCTAAACAAAACGTGTTTCAACATGTCTCTGCAATTAATGGATGACTGCAGACAGGTTCTCTTAGTAATATATTTATCTTAGTCTTGTTAGGTTGCCTTCAAAAAACAGTCTAATCAAAACAGTGGCTTCCAAGAGAATCTGCTGGGCAGTTAAATTCAAGCAGAAGGGTCAGCTCACAAGGTTATAGCTGCTGCATTTTGGGATTCTAAATGTATAATCTTGAACCACAATATTAACAATTTGAGCTCAACAGCTACTCCTAAGGAAGAATTTGAGGCTTTCTGCTCCCATAAAAAATTATAGCCTTAACCCTATACAGAGTCACTATGACTCAGAACCAACTCCATGGCACTTAACAACAAAAACAAATTCAATAGATGTCTTCAAAAAACACAGGATGGTCTGAGGGGGCTTATTACAAAGAATTTTTTAAGAAAATTGAAATTTGCATTGTTGGTAAAAAGGACAAGTAAGTTACACCAAGGGATATTGTTCCATCATGACAACGCACCTGCTCATTCATTGAGGGTAGCAAGGACTGTGCTATGAGAATTCCATTGGGAAACCTTACCCCTCAGCCCTGATCTTGCCACTTCAGACTTCATTTTGTTTCCCAAACTTAAAGAACATTTAAAAGGAGTAGGATTTGAGTTCCTTGAGAATGCCAAAACTACCATTTTTATGTGGTATAAATTGAAGAGCATGAAACTCTTCAGGGGAAGTGTTGTTGTTGTTAAGTGGAGTGGTTGTAGGTTTGAACTTCCAATCTATGGTTAGAAGTACAGTGCTTATCCTATAGTGCCACAACAAGACTACAAGAAAGGATTGTCGTTGTTGTTATTAAGTGCCACCAAGTCAGTTCTAACTCATGATGACCCTGTATAGGGTTTCCAAGGAGCAGCTGGTGGGTTTGAACCTCCAACCTTGCTGTTAGCAGTCCAGTGCTCATCCTACATGTTGTTGTTGTTGTTGTTAAGTGCTGTCAAGTCAGTTCCACCTCATAGCGACCCTATGCAGGGTTTCTGAGGAGCATCTGGTGGGTTTGAACTGCCAACCTTGAGATTCGCAGTGCGGTGCTGATCCTACAGCACCACACCAGGTTAGAGAGATGGAAACACCACCTTCAGAAGTGTATAGACCTAGATGGAAGATATGTCAAGAAACAGTAGCTTCACATTTTAATATTTTTGTATAGTAAATGTTTCTATGATTTTGTAGCAGCATTTTTTCTTACCCTTGTATACCTATTGATGGGATTCCTGAATTATAACTATTTCCGACTTTTTAAGGAAGTGCCATTTTGTTTCCCACAGTGTTTGTATCATTTTACAACCTCACCAACAGTGTTTGAAGGCTCCTATCTCTAAACCCTTGCCAGAATTTGTGTTTTTGTGGTGTTTGGGACTTTCCTATTAATGGCAGTGTTAGATGTTGTTTTGATTTGCATCACTCTAAAATGGCAAGATGGGTTTGAACCACAGGTTGGTGGTTCAAACTCATCAATACCTCCTCGGACACCCTATGCAGGTCGCTATGAGTCGAACCAACTCAACAGCGTTTAACAACAGCAACCACAATGCCTAACAATCCAGAGCATTTCTTCATGTGTTTCCTGGCCATCTGCATGTCTTCTCTGGTGAAATGTATGTTCCTGTTCTCTGCCCATTTTTTAGTTGAGTTATTTTTATTTTTGTTGTGAAAGTGTTGAACTTTCCTATGAATTTTAGAGATTAGTTACTTCTCTAATATGTCATTGTCAAAACTTTTTCCCAAACTGCGGGTTCTCTTTAGATGGTATGTTTTGATGTACATAAATGTGTCTAATTCTTAGGAGATCCCAGTTATTTAGTATGTCTTCTGCAGCTTGTACATTTTTAGTTATATTTGATAGTATATTTATGTATTAGGGCTCCTAAGTTTGTTCCTATTTTTTTTCTTTGATGGTCTTTATAGTTTTAGGTTTTACATTTAAGTCTTTGATCTATCTAGAGTTTTCTTTGTATACACTGTGAGATGTGAGTCCTACTTCATTTTTTTTCACAAATGGAGATCTGGTTTTGCCAGCACCATTTGTCAAAAAAGACCATCTCTTCCCCAACTTAATAAGTGTGGCCCTTTTCCAAAGATCAGCTGTCCATAGGTAGATGGATTTAGTTCTGGGTTCTCAATATTGTTCCAATGGTCTATGTATCTGTCATTGTACTGAGCTGTTTTAAGTACCATGACTGCATAGTAGGTTTTGAGATCAGACAGTGTGAGCATTCCTACTTTCTTTCTGCTTCCTTAGTAGTGATTTGTTTATCCAGGTTCTCTTTCCATACAAAGCTGTTGTTATTGTTAAGTGCTGTTGAGTCAGTTCTGACTCATAGCAACCCTGTTTCCAAGTAGTAGCTGGTAGGTTTGAACCACCGATCTTGTGGTTAATAGTCTAGTGCTTATTCTACAGCACCATACCAGAACTCCACCTGCAAAGCTAGTGATTAGCTTTTCCATCTCTTTAAAGGATGATGATGGAATCTGAATTAGGACTGCATTAAATCTGTGGACCACTGAGTAGTAGAAGCAAAGTGCCTTAAGGATCAAATACTCAACATTTCCAGTTGCTACTACAAACTGAAAAAGAAACCAAAACACTGGTTTGGGTCTAACATTCCTTCAGTAATCTGATCACTGTGATTGGCCTCCCCAAAAATTGTTTGAGAAGCACATTTCTTCAGCTTACCTGTCTTCAGTAGCATGCCATAAGTCACCCTGCCCATCCAAAAAAGTTTTGTGCCTTCCATACTGGTGTTCCAGAGGACTCATAGCTT